>NW_007248682.1:17319-51410 GCF_000164805.1 Carlito syrichta
AGAGCAAGAGAGGGAGAGGAAAGGAGAGAAAGGGAGGGAGGGAGGAAAAGAGGAAGGGGGAGAGAGAGAAAGAGCAAGAGAGGGAGAGGAAAGGAGAGAGGGAGAGAGGAGAAGGGAGAAGATGGATGGGGGGGAGAGGGAGAGGAAGAGAAGGGGGAGAAAAGAGGGAGGGAGGATGGGCTCTTAGACCCCTCCTTATGAGTCTGAATCCATATAAGAAACCCACAAATAGAAAACTCGTCAAAGAAGAGTGGCCCAGTGTGTACAGGAGACAACACTAGGAGGCCCTGTACTCATCTCCCCCTCTCTTCTGAGTGGGGCTGTATGCTGAGACACAGTGTTGAACTTCAGTGTGAAAACCACCTCTCTACATTAACAAGACTAACATCTGCTAATTCCCTCTTTAGCTCCTGTGAAGGGAAGCTGTGAGTCCCAGAGACCAGCAGTGGTTCCCCAGGAGAGAACAAGGCCAGAACAAACCTTTTATCCCTTCTGTAGGCCTCTGTGGCAGAGTCTGTATGGATCTGAGCAACAGATTTGACACCTACTCTCACTGTAACCTCACCGACACAATGAAAGTTCTTTGAGGGTGGCATTACGTGGATGCAAAACTGTCAAAACCATACCTAGCAACCCCGTGGCTGGAAATAGGATTAATTCAAACCTTGGAGGAATTTCTTTTTCTTTTTTTTAAGGCAGAGACAGGGTCTCACTCAGTCACCCAGGCTGGAGTACAGTGGCACAATCACAGTTCACCACAGCCTCAAACTCCTGGGTTTAAGTGATCCTCCCACCTTGGCTTCCCAAATACCACAGGTATGCACCCCCATACCTGGTTAATTTTTAAAAAGTTAATTTCTGCAGAGTTGGGGTTGCCCAGTCTGTTCTCGAACTCCAGGACTCAAGCAAACCTCGTGCCACTCAATCTCCTAAAGCACTGGGAATATCAGAGTGAGCCACTATGCCCAGTTTGCTGGGGGGATTTTCTAAAAGTCTACCAAGGGTCTCTTTTCTGTCAGTTATTTTTTAGCATTTTAGTCAATAATGCTAACAGTTACCTCTTCCTAGGTGCTTAATATATGCTAAGCACAGAGCTAAGACATCACTTCAGTCCTATAAAGTAGGTATTATTTTTTTATCACCACTTCTTAAGTGAGAAAACTGAGGCTTACAATGGACACTTAACTTGGTCAGTAGCACCTGACTATTTGGAGGGAGCTAGACCCTAAACATATGCCTAATGGATTCCAAAACCATCACTCTTAGTCAGGTGACATTGGTGATACTCACGACATGAAGCTATTGGGGATAGCTAATGTACCAGATAGAAAATCATTATCCAGAATTTCCACAGCCCAGAAAGATAAACCAAATGTAAAATAATGAATTTAGATGGCACAAATCACCAAAGTCCAAAACAACAACAAACAACAGGGGAATAAAAGCAGCAACACAAACACAGGGTGGAGAGAGACCGCTCAGCAACACCAAATAAGTCTTAGTAGCTTGAGGCAGGGGCCCTTCTGAAAATGCAGAAAAAAAACAGAAAAAGGGGAATTAAGTTACTTCCTGTTTCTTTGTGCTTTCTCTTTCTTGGACTTTTTACTTTGGCAGGCTACATGTTTAAACTTTTGGCAGAAACCAATCAGAATAGTAATCCTGTAAACCAATCAATGTGCGACATGTAAAACTAATGGTAGCCCCAAGCTATGGAAAATCCAATCAAATTGTATGGTCCCAATATGTTACCTTATGAGGAAGACAAAGAGGTTACAATATAAAGGGAAGTGAAAAAGGTATATAAGGCAGTTCCCCAATGCATTCAAGGCCCAGCCTTTGGATGCGAATCCACTGAGCTGGTGCCAGCATTAATAAACGCTGCTTCCTGGCAAAATGCCTCAGTGTCCCGACTCTCTGTGGAAGATTCCCAGACGAGTGTATGGTGAGATACAGCTGCCAAAAGTGTTAACACAAAAGCAAGCCATGTACTCTTTGAGCTATGGCTGTTGTCATGTTTCCTGGCTTTGACCCTCTCCCCTACCTTGGGGAGGTGAATCCTCCCCCCATTTACTTTCTAAATAAACTATATTTTCTAAACTAACTTCTGTGCAATTCTTTGCAACTTTCTTACAGCATCAGATTGCACATCAGACACCCACACCTCTAATAGGCCAGACCTAACATTCTGGAGGCCCCGCTGGGAGTGTGACCTAAGAGTGTCTTCAACTCTCAGAACCACAGGGGCCCTAGACCCGGATGTGCAGGGAAGCCTACAACATGGATCTTCCAAACTTTTCCTTGGAGCGTTTCAGAGAAAGATAGCAAGAAGAACTGGTTACCAAACTAAAGTGCAGATAACAAAACATGTCCCTCTGAGGCAGAGTAGCTAGCACAGGTTAGACACAGATAGATAAATTTCCTGTAGGCAGGTTTTAGGAAGCATCAGACATTTTTTAAATGACAGTTTACTGCAGACTAAGCTGCAGCCTACCCCACCCCCTTGGCAACATCAGATGTAAGAACAGGACAACCCAACCTTTCATTTCATGGTTTAGCATTATCACTCACAATCTTTTAGGTTCCCTGTCAAAGGTAGAAGACCTAATACCACTCCTTAACTAACCAAAGCCATAGAAATGATAAATAAGACCACCTTTTAATTCATGAAGTTGTGAATTGGAAACATCTGGCCGGTCTCCTGCAAAAGACAATGTGGTCAGGAAAAGATCACTCCTCCCCTCCTCTCCTCCCTTCAGAAGCATAGAGATGTCAATCTCTGGAGTGGTGGTTACTTGGCTCTTTAGTGTATCAATTATTGTGAAGGTATATCAGACCTATTGTAAAAAGCAAAAGGCGCAGTTTCTCTCGCCTGTGCCAGCTCTGGCATGTCTTCCTTTCTTTCCTCTTTCCTTTCTCTAATAAACTTCATTTTGACACTTTGCTGGCTACTCTGAAAAATTATTTCATGGTTGAGTCAAAGAACCCATGGGTTTATGCCACACCCCACCCAGCATCACTCTCTACAACAAAACAAAACAGAACAAGATAAGCAATTACAAAAAAAACTTATCAATCAAAACTTATCATAAGCAGCAACCAAACAGGGAGAGAAATACAATTTCTTGCCAGAAATTTTGAAAAGGGTCGAAACAAAATCCATTTAGTCAGGGAATGAGTAAATTATAGGGAAAAGAAAATAAAAGAAAGGTGGGAAGGAGGGAGAAAGGGAGGAAGGGAGGAAGGAAAGGAGGAACTATCACGGCACTCAATGCTTAATGACAGTGGGCAATATTTACCAAGTTTGGAGGGAAAGAATTGTGACTTTAGAATTTTATCCGGATTATTCTTAGTATGAAAGCAATAAGCAGAGTCTCAAGCACAAAAGAATTCAGGGACTGTTCTGCTATGGACCCTTCTTGAAAAAATGCCTTGTTGATAAATTGAAATGCAGGCAACTAGGAGATGAATAAAGTAAAGACCAGGTGCAGTGGCTCCTGCCTGTAATCCTGGCACTTTAGGAAGCTGAGGGGGGAGAATCACTTGCGGCCCAGAGTTTAAGATCATCCTGGGCAACATATCGAGACTCCATCTCTACAAAATAAAAATAAATAAATCAAGTAAAAAAGCAAAAAATGAAAAAGCCAAAGCCAAGATGAAAGAATCAGAAATTACCACTAAATCTCGTGGGATTTATGCTCTAAAAGTGAATGTAAATGTTAAAACTTTAGAAAGGTAAAATTGGGTAGTCTTAGAAGGTGAGTTGGAAGTGAGTTGGAATGTAGACTAGGAAGTACCCTAAATACAAACTTCAAGATACAAATGTGCGTTCACTTGTCCAATCATGTAAGTTAGTTCATGTTTCTGGCCCTTTGAAAGGAGGGATCCCAAGAAACTCAGAATAAACTTAGTTCACACATTGCCTTAACACAGCCATTTTTGCTTAGACTGGCATGCTTTGAATCTAGCACAGGTTAGATATCGATAGACAAATTTCCAGTAGGCAGGTTTTTAGGACATTTGACATTTGACTGCAGACCAAGTTGGCAGCCTACCCTACCCCCTCAGCAAATCACCATCAGATCCTCTCACAGTGGGAGGGGATCCAAAGGGGTTTCCCAGCTCAACCTTTCAATTCACAGTTTAGCATAATAATCTTTAATAAACCTTTAGATTCCTTGTCAAAAGCAGAAGGTCAAAGATCACCCCTTAGCTGGCCCAAGCATTAGAAATGATAATAAGACCACCTTTTTGCTAAGGAGCTTGTGAATTGGATGACAAGTCTCTTTTAGGAAAAACTCTTCCCCTTGTCTCTACCCATCTAGCCCAACACCATAGCAGCAATCAAGTGACTAACCCACCCATCTGCCTGCTGTCCATCACCCGATGTCAGTACCTGTGCTTGCCTGTCCCTTCATGATGGGGCACACCATCCCAACCACCTTAATGACCTTCCCCCATCAAAGAGAAGGATTAAAAGGACTCAATCAGCTGGGCTCAGTGGCTCAGTCTGTAAGCCCAACACCTTGGGAGGCTGAGGCAAGTGAATTGCCTGAGCCCACAGGATCAAGACCAGTCCGGGCGACTTGGTGAGACCTCATCTCTACAATAAAATAAAATTAGCAGGGCATGGTAGCGCGCCTCTGTAGTTCCGGCTACTCGAAAGGCTGAGAGGCAGAAGGATAGCTGGAGCCCAGAAGGTCGATGCTAGAGTGGTCATGAGCGTGCATGCCACTGCACGCCAGCCTGGGCGAAGAAGTGAGACTCCAACTAAAATAATAATAATTTAAAAAATTAGCCGGACGTGGTAGTGCGCACCTGTAGTTCTGCTACCTGGAAGGTTGAGGCGGAAGGATCGCCAGAGCCCAGCAGGTCAACACTGGGTGGCCGTGAGTGTGCCACTACACTCTAGCTTAGGTGATGGAGTGAGACTCCAACTCAAAAAAAAAAAGACTCAACCACAAGCAACCATCGGCCATTGCCTTGCTAAGCTATAATGTGTCCATATGCTCTTTGAACTGTGGCCAGGCCATGTTTCCTGGATTTGGCCCCCCCCTTTACCTTGGAGAGGTGAATCTCCTCTTTCTCTCTCTCTCTAATTTACTTTCTAAATAATCTGTATTTTCTAATCTAACTTCTGTGCAATTCTTTGCATCTTTCATGTGGCATCGGATCACATACAAGACACCCACACTCCCAGCAGGCCTGACTTAACATTCTGGAGGCCCTGCTGGGATTGTGACCTAACATGCATCCTCTACAAGTGGTTATTCTTTGTACAGTACTGTATAGAGTACAGTAGTGAAGTATCATTATTTCAAGCCCAGGATGTCTGGAAGCAAACATAAAAGCAGCAGTGATGTAGCTGGTACTGTATTGCTGACTGTGTGAGATGGGTACCTAGGCTAATTTTGTTGGACTTACAAGCAAATTGGACTTATGAACATGCTCTCAGAATGGAACTTGTTCATATGTAGGGGGCTTACTGTACTAGGAAGCCAAAATATTTTATCTAAAATTTAAATTTGTTTTAAAACACTCTATTTGTTATTTAAAAATAATATTAAATGTAATCGTTTACTAAAAATCACCTGTATTGTATGATAGATATGAGAGACCAGATTATTTCATGTCTCTTCCCTCCTTCGTCCAACGTGTCTTCTTGTTCTTCAGGGCTGGGGAAGTGAAATCCATATTTCCAGACACCCTTGCAGCGCATGTCCCAGAGGGATGTTGGTGCTGCCCTCAGATGCCCTGCATGAGGCTGGAATTCGGAGCCCCATGCAGGGAAGGGGAAAGCAGTGAGGACCCGATAAGTATGAAGCACTGGGGCTCCAACAGTGACACCACAACTCTGAACCCACAGTACTGCAAAGCTTTCTGACTCCCCACAGTTCCTGGAGCTGTCACTGAGGGGTGGCTTCTTTGTGCCAGATCACCCTGGGGTGCTGGATTAATCTCCTGTGACTGCTGAAACCAACAACTTTGGTGGCTTAATTTATTTTCTCACAGTTCTGGAGACCAAACGTCCAAAGTCAGTATCCCTGGACTGAAATCCAGGTGTCAGCAGGGCTGGGCTCCCTCCAGAGGCTTTTGGGGAACTTTCTCCTCTTCCTCTTCTGGAGACTGCCAGCTGGCCTCAGTTCATAGCCTCTCACTCTAGCCTTTGCCTCTATCCTCAGTCACCTTCTCCTTTCCTATCTGTGATCACTTCCCCTCTTCCTGCCTCTTAAAAGAAGGCATGGGATTGTGCTTCAGGCCCACTCTGCTAGCTCAGGCAACCCTACCTCGAGCTCCCCAACCTAATCACATCTACAAAGCCCACTTCATGCAGGTGACACTTGCAGGTTCAGGAATCGGGAGGTAGATCTCTTGCGGACATCTGTGTCCAGCCTACCATGAGTGATATCATCCTGGGGTCTGCATTTGGAACAGTGGTTTCCAGGTTGTCTAGGCCCTGACTGTGGCTGGGTTAGGCACTCCTGACATACCAGTTCTGAAGGGCTATTCTGGGAGACATTCCTAAACACCCAGGCCCAAACCTTGCCCCCAGCTTTCATCACTGTATCCATGTCGAGTTCCCTGTCTTAGACCTCTTTATCTATCTCTATCTCTTTATCCATCTCTCTGTAAGTCTATCTCTCTCTCTCTCTCTATTCATCTCTCTATCTCTCTATTTATCTCTCTAACGACCTCTCTCTATATCTCTGTCCATCACTCTATCTCTCTCTCTATCTGGGTCCCTTGAAGCCACTGCCCTATTATCTCATGCCATGTTGGAGGTGGGAGTGCAAGCCTGTTCCAGAGACTGATAACCTCTTTGGAGTATTGTGGGGCAGCCCTCAAGTTTCCAGATGTTCATAGTTATCTGAGTGTTTTAAGGTTCCTTTCCTGTCCAAAGTTTGGTTCGAAGGAAGGTTGAAGCCCAGAACCCTGTATCTAACCTCCTCAGTCCCTTCCGATTCTTTTTCCCCATAATTTCTGGGTCCAGCAAAGGGCAGGCTGGGGTTCTGTTTCATCTGTGGTATGCCCTTCTCTAACAGGTCTTCCTAGAGTGCCAGTCTCACAGCATGGGCAGGGGAGAGAGGAGGGTCCCCTCCATGTAGGGAAGGAACTCTGCTGTCACAGCAGAGCCGGTCCTGATGTTCAAGGGGACAGTAACACAGTTTAAGAGTTCTTTTCTCTCTTGATCATGTCTACCTGCCATGAACATGTTCTCATTTGAAATCAGGAGGTCAAGGAAGTCAGCTGTGAGCAATGTCTGTTCTGGGCAGTCCCTGTTCTCTGCCCAGAACAACAAGCCTCATAGCTCAGAACTCAACCCTGAGGCTTCAGGAGAGCCGACTAAGAAGGGAACAAGAGTGGAGCAGCTTAATATTAAAAATATTATCTATTAACCTATATAGTCAAAGATGCCTGGAATGACATTAACCAAATTGTCATCATGATTATTTTTGGATCCAGGCAATTTAGTTGTATTACTTTGTTCTTTGTACTTCGGGTTTCTTCTTGAATTTTTAAAAATAAGCACTAGTCTAATAAAAACGTCTGTAACAACTTTAATCTTTTTTCTCTGAAATTTCTTTTTTTTCCACCCATATCAAGATCTAGTGCTGTATAAACTCTCCATTATTCCACACTCACTCATTAATTTATTGGGCATCTACTGTGCTCCAGGTCACCCATTAGGTATTAATGGCACAGAAGTAAGTAAATGCCTCTTAGGAAACCATGATTTAGTAGAGAATACAAAGCACACATGTCTGGCACACTCTGGTAAGTGTAATCACATGCTTCCATGACTTCAAGGATCATAAAGTATTGTCTCAACAGCTCAAGATGCCTTTCTCAGCATCCACATACAAGCCCAGCCCTCAGCTAGGTGCTGGGGACAGAAACACATTGTTTCCTCTAGGATGGCAGAACACTCCCAGGGCTCTCAAACTGACAAGACAAATGTCCCCAAAGACTGCAGTATGAAGTTGACAAGCTGAGACCCCCTTCGCCTTTGAGCTCCACCCATGGGTCTACCTGCAGGAAACAGAACTTGTTCTAAGAAATCAGAAGTGGGCCAGGCACGATGGCTCACATCTGTAATCCCAGAACTTTGGGAGGCCAAGGTGGAAAGATCACTTGAGGCCTAGAATTTGAGATTAGCCTGGACAACAAATCAAGACCCTGTCTCTACAAAAAATTTTGAAATTATCCAGATGTAGTGGTGCATACCTATAATCCTAGCATTTTGGGAGGCCGAGGTAGGAGGATTACTTGAGACCAAGAGTTCAAGAAAGACTTAGCAGCATAGCAAGATCCTATCTCTAGAAAAAAATTTAAAAATTAGCCAGGCGTGGTGGCACCTGTAGTCCAAGCTACTCAGGAGGCTGAGGCAGAAGGATCATCTGAGCCGGGGTGGTTGAGGCTGTGGTGAGCCGTGATTGGGCCACTGCATTCCAGCCTAGGCGATAGAGTAAGACTTCAACTCAAAAAAAAAAAATGTAGTCAGAAGTGACAGGTTCTGTGTCGCAAAACAAAGAAAACACCGGTGACAGGAGGAGCAGCGGTATGAAGCGCAGTCAGGGCTCTCAGCCACTGGGGAGGAAGTGACTAAGGCACAGAGTCAGTGTTCTGCTCTTTCCACACAGGAGGGCTCTCTGCAAACCCAGTCCCACGTGGAGCTGACTCACGCCCATCCTCCCACAGTGTCAAGTTGCCCCTCTCCCAACGCGCTGCCGAGCTGCAGAGAGAGCTTGCTTCAAGGTGGATGGTTGAACATCCTCCTGCTTCTCATTTCTATTTCTAGGCATGTCACTGACTTGCTGAGTCATATCTGGCAAGCTCAGAATCTCTCTTTTCCCCTCTTTTTTAATCTGCATAATATGACTTACAGAGAGCTCTAAGGCATTGTATTTGGGAAAAGGAATAAACATATAAATTAGTAGTGTTGTTTACCAAAAGGCTTTTATCTGTACATAGCTCCATTAAAACATTACCTTATGGCACTTAGAATATGTTAGTCTAATTTGTTCCTCACTGGGGTAGAAGCTCTTGGAAAACAAGTCCTGCTAGTTCACATATTTCTATCCCCAGCACTCAGCATGTGACAGTAGCAGGAAGCTGGATACGCTGGACCTGGTCCTTGAGCCCAACAGGAAACTAATGCATGTTGGTGCCATGAAATTTTGAGGGTGTTTGGGGCACCTTTTGAGGTGCAAGTCAATGTCTCTCATCTGATTTTCAAAGGTGTGGTTTTTAAAATGTTTAAAAGCCCTGAAGCAGGTTGGTAGCACACATGTATTAAGCTAGTAATTGAGGAACTGTACTCTTCTCTCTCGAAGTTGAGCTATCAATTTCAGTGCCGGCGTCTGGAAGAATCTGCATCATTTCACAGCATCTGCCTTGTCGTGGAATGCCAAGTTCCAAGGGAAGAAAAGAAAGGAAAGGAAAAGCTAAACACTGTGACCATCCTGCTGACATTGCAGTAGAAAGAGGCAAGGGTCATGGAGACGGTCACTCAACAGTCTACTCTCTTGCGCCCCAGCAAAGTGCCAGGGTGATTCATTTTAATCTAATAACAACCAAAAGTTGCAAAACCCTCAGTACAGTATCTTGCAAAGAGAAGATACCGAGTAAGTATTTGATAGTGATAAGAAGGAAGCAAGATGAAGTAAAAATAAGATACTGCAAAGATGTTGCCGTAAAACCTTTGCCAGAATGTATGTCATAAATATTTTAAGAATATTTTTGGACTTGGTTTATAAATTGATAGTCTTCTAAATTGATAATCTTATACTTTTTGCAATTACACGTATTAAAAAGAGCAACTAAAAGTATATCAACTTTCCCAATTTTATGTGGTTTTATTTGTAGCTTTTTAAAAAAAATCTGCTTCTTCCCAATAAACCAAAAGTGCCTTGAGGTTGGATCCATGTTTTGCTTTTTTTTTTTTCTTTCTAACTTCCAGCATCTTCTACTGAGCACAGGACTTGATGTTTATTTGTGCTTCAGAAATCTTATTGCTGATAAGAATGAATGGAAAGTACTTCATGGTGAGTAAGTTGTCAGAGATGTGTCCTGTGTGTGAGATGGCTTCACTTTCGAGGATTCTTCCCATTTCTGTGGCTGGGACATGGCAGCCCACAAGGAGCCAACAACAGAAGGCAGCTGCAAGTACAATACAAAGGGAGACGTGCCACATGTTTGGGAACACAAAGAAGTCACTCAAATGGACTATAAAAACTTATGTCTACATTTGCTTAATCTTACAGAATTTTAACTTTTAACCTTATTGTTTCAAAATAAAAAAGATACCAAAAAAAGCCACATGAACCAAACATATAGCCTAATGAAGCATTATACGGCTACCATTTTTAAAACTAATACCAAAGTCAAGAAATAGTACTTGGCCAGCCACCCCAGGATCTCTTCCAAGTGTCCTCAGTCACAATCCCTTCCCTTCTCCCTCCCCTTCCCATCCCAAGAAACCACTATCTTGACTTTTATAGCAGTGGTTCTCAAAGTATGGTCTCTGGACCAAAAGTTTCATCAACAGCTGGGATCTTGACAGAAATGTGAATTCTTGGACCCCATCACAGGCCTACAAAATCAGAAACTCTTGGAGTGGAGCCCAGAAATTCACGTTTTAAACAAATTTTCAGGTGATTCTGATGTGTGTGTTTCAAATTTGAAAGCCATTGTTTTATAGTAACCACTTTTTTGTGTTTCTTTGTCATTTTGTCACCAAAGTATGTACCCCTTAAGCACTGCAGTTTATTCTTCCTCTTTAAAACAATTGTACATGCATTTTAAGTCACATTGAATATAAAGCTTATCCATTCAGCTTCTTCTTTTTCTTGCCATTTAGCCAGGAAGGAAGCCAGGCTGCTTGGCCTGCACGACTTCCTGTAGCCTGGATGTGGCTGACTTCAAACTCGTAGTGCAGTTCAACAAGCTTTCCTGTTCCCTGTAGTTCCTGCAGATTGGCAGAAAGATCAAAAGGCTGATGGACTTCAGTTTGATGTTGCTGACAAGACTACAGGCAACTTTTGTTTTTCAACCAGGAGCTACCTAATGTTTGGTTGTCTCTCTTTGTGACGTCGGAAGCTGTTGAAAATGCCTGGGACCATGACGTCATCAGGGACTGCAAAATGGTTCTGTTCTGCTTCTGTCATTTCTTGTTCATCTGTTAGCTAGAACACATTTATAAAGAGATGTTTTCCTCATCTACTAATCCAATGGTACAATTTATATAGGAGGCCAGTTAATGCATGATTCGTTCTTATTTTTTGCCAGTTTTCAAGATAATTCATTCTCCAGCAACCTCCAAAGGTGTCCAATTATTCTTAAATACCATTATGGACTCATGGGTCTAAACACCTTTGATAGGATTTCACTCCATTGAAATTACTACCATTATTGAAGCTCAAATCATCCCATCTCCAGCTAGTAGGTGCTACTGCAAGGTGTTCCTGAGTCCTTTTGAGAGGATTATAAGGAATAATAGCACATTCCAGGTTCATTTTGTGCATTTCTTACCCTAAATCACTTCTTCATTAATTTCTGGCTTGTTTTAGAGTGACACTATATTTCTTTTTTTGGGGGGGGTTGGAGTCTCTGTCACTCAGGTTGGAGTGCAGTGGCACGCTCCCGGTAACTGCAGCCTTGGCCTGCTGGGTTTTGATAATCCTTTCACCTCAGCCTTCCAAGCAGCTAGCACTACAGACCCGTGCCATCACAATTAGCTGATTTTTTTTATTTATTGAGGAGATGAGGTCTCACCAAGTTACCCAGGTTGGTCTCAAACCCCTGGGTTCGGGCAATCCTCTCACCTCTGCTTCCCAAAGTACTGAAATTACAGGAGTGAGCCACTGTGCCCAGCTGGAGTGAAATGATATTTCAAAGCCACAATCTAACAGCCCATTTCCACTGATTGGGACATTGTTTTTAGGTTTTTTCAATGGGCAAAGTTAAAAGCGTGTATGTTAGTTATCTAGTACTGAGTAATAAATTACCACAAATGCAGTGCTTCAAGCTGGGCACAATGGCACATGCCTGTAGTGCCAGCTATGCAGGAGGCCAAGGTAGAAGGATCGCTTGAGCCCAGGAGCGTGACACCAGCCTAGGTAATATAGTGAGACCTTATTTCTACAAAAAAATACAAAAATTAGCCAAGTGTAGTGGTGCACACCTATAGTTCCAGATACTCAAGAGGCTAAAGCAGGAGGATCACTTGATCCCAGGAGGTCAAAGCTGTGGTGATCATGCCACTGCATTCTAGCCTGGGCTACAGAGAGAGACCCTAACTAAAAAAAAAAAAAAATGCCCGCTTCAAGGAACAATACATTTTTATTATCTCACCAGTTTCTGTGGATCAGGAATCCAATAGTGGCTTCCGATTTAGGGTCTCATACAAGATGACAGTCTAAATGCAAGGGCTGCAGTCATCTGAAGGCTTGACTGAACCGACAGTTCATCTCTAAAGTGGTGCACTCCAACTCTGGCAGTTGGTGCTGGCTGTCAACAGGGCCCTTGGTTGGTGACTCACCACATGGGCCTGTCCACAGGACTGCTTGAATGTCCTAATGACATGTTAGGGGCTTCCTCCAGAGTCAGTGATCCCCAAGAACAATGAAGTCACTCTCTGTCAGTCCCATGATATCCTATTGCATACACAGGTTAGGGAAGGGGGCTCTGCACAAGGGCATGAACATGACAGAATCACTGGGGACGATCCTGAAACCAGGCTAATATTTTTAGATAAAATACCTCATGAATCCACGCTGATGTTTCCAATTCCCAGGCTGGACTGAGGGTTTTCACTTAATCTATCCTGTATAATATGTACAACTCTTTCCTTTCACACTGAGCGATTAGAATATCTCATAATTGCCCATCTATTTTTATGCTAGTTTGGGTTTTCAGAGAGGCCAACGCCCAGGTGGGATTGAACATGAGATGGTGGTGGGGAAGCATCTGGGAAGGGGACCAGGACTGCAGCTCAGCTCTCAGAAAATTCTAGCCAGGTGAAGGGCAGCCCAAGAGCCACAGTCTCTTATCTGGGAGTCCTGGTTCTGTGGAAACAGGTGTGAACTGGGCACCCCGCTGAGCCCAGTCATTGGTTGGGAACACACTGTGGGTGTGGCCTCAGCGCCTATGGCAGGAGGGGGTGGTGCCCTGTTGGAGCCCAGTCATTGGCTGAGACTGACCTGGAGATGTGGTCCCGGCACCAAGGAGGTGTCCCAATGAGCCCAGTCATTGGCTGGGAGAGCTCTGGGGGTGTGGCCTGCATGCGAAGGTGGATGGGAGGGCCCGGACTGGGGCTGTTAGTCAATAGTGCCCCAGAGGTAAGAGATCTGGGTGTCCTTTTCCAGGGCGCTGCAGGTTTACCCCACATTATACAACTGACTCAGATAACAATGCCAACATCACCATCTCCACCATGATCACTGAAAAGAGTTCACATGTTTTTGTATATGCTCTTCCCATAACTCCCCTACTTGTTAAAAAAAAAAATACTTAGGCTATAGTTAGGGTGTCAGAACATAGTCATCTCATGCTGTATTCTCTCCCTTTTAACCCTCATTTCAGACGTCTAAATGTCTGCAAATCCTTTGTCAGGCTCAAGGTGCCTCCACCCTTCCCTCTCTATCTCCTCTGTTCTTACCCCAGTCAGTACCACTTAAACTGGTTTTAGGGCATCCTTTCCTACATGAGAAGGGGCTATACTTCTGACAGTAGCACAGTTACTTATGCTGCTCAAAGTAAGTGTAACTCTGTGACCCTGAGATATGTGGCCTCTCATGTGACCTCAAAGCCCACATTGGATGACCCAAAGTCGATCTGACAGCTCAGGAGGTGCAAGCAGTACCTGTACCCCTCTTCCCATGTTGGGCTAACTCTGGGGCCCAAAGCGAGCGTGCAAAGGCCATGTGAATTTTTCAATCTTGTTCAATTATGTTTAGCTTATCATTGCCTCCCGGCAAAAATTTTTTTGGGGAGTTGGAGTCTCACTCTGTCACCCAGGCTGGAGTGCAGTGGCATGCTCGTGACCACTGCAGCCTCAGCCTGCTGGGCTCAAACAATTCTTCCACCTCAACTTTCCAAGAAGCTGGAGCTAAGGGCATGCACCACCACACCCAGTTAATTTTTTAATTTATTGTAGAGACGGGGTCTCGCCATGTTGATCTCGAACCTGTGGGCTCAGGCAATCCTCTCACCTCAGTCTCCCGAAGTGCTGGGATTACAGGCGTGAGCCGCTGTTCCCTGTACCTCCTGGCATATTTCAAAGTCAGCCTAAAGGTTTCTCTGTGCAGAGTGACCTGTACCCTAAGTGGATGGGTAAACAGGCTGTCACCTACTCTTGTAGCAATCACTGAAACTGGGCCAACTACAGCAGCCAACTCTTCAAACGATATTCAAGTAAGGCAAATATCAACTGTCACCTCCACCCCCACCCCCCCCACCCCAACACCCCTAGCTGTGTCTGTGCCTCATTCCCACTTTCTGTCTGTCCTGTTTCTTTCTCTGTCCAACCATCTTCTTTGGTCATACAGCAGCGCCATGGCTCTCTAAACCTACTCTGGTTTGGAGACTGGCTGATTCTTGAGTTGTTATTTGCTTAATTAGCTACTAAATTTCGTTTGCCTACAGTTTTTCTTTCAACAATCTAAACTAGAAGCCTTTGTGGAGGCTCTGCGCAGAGCTCTTTCTAGCCCTACAGACATCAGGAGAGTGGGCGGTCAGGTTAGAGCGTGGTCAGACCTCCCTCTGGGGCTGGAGGCACTTGGGTGGGGAAATTTGGCAAGATTCAATGTATAAATAGCTCAGTCATTAGGGTTGCTCATGTTTTTAGATATAGTTTAACAATAAGTGAAGAATCCTTGGAGTCTGGTGCTGCAGGGCGCAGGCTTTCTTCTGGGATTGTGTCTTCCCTCCCACCATAGTCATGGTCACAGCACATGGGGCTCTATAAACCAGTCAGGACTACAGAGACAAACCCAGGCAAACTCACAGTGGTGAGAAGAATCCCGGCAGGACTCCTGGGGTGAGGGCCCTCCATGAGAAAGTGCCACCGAACATTTTGGTGATTCATCCTTGGATGAGTAGCTGGGAAAATTGCAAAGGATGTCTTTGGCTTCTGGTATGAGAACTTCTCTTTTTTCTAATTTTTTTTATTTTGTTTTAAATCCAAGGGCTACAAGTGAAGATTTGTTACAGAGGTATGCTGGGTGACGGCAAGGTTTGGGCTCTGATGAGCCACCCCCATGGTGAGGATGGTACCTGACGGGTGGTTTTGTAGTTCTTATGCCCCCACCCCCTCTTTAGGAACCCAGTGTCTGTGGTTCCCAAACTTGTGCCCGCGTGTGCCCAGTGTTTAGCTCCCACTTATGAGTGAAAACCAGTATGATAATTTCTGATTACTGTTCTCTCATTTCCTTGATCTTTACCAAGAAATGAATGATGCTGGCTTTGCCAGTGCTGGTGGTCAGTGCATGTTCACTAGCTGCCATGGAGACCTGCGAGAGTCTTGGTGGGCAAGCCCACGCTGTCTTGGAATGGGCAGCACCACCAAGGCTGAGAAATTCATGTCCAAGGCAACCACGTCCATTTCTGGTCTAAATTCCATTTGCCCCTTAGATTTAAGAAGAAAAGAAAGAATCAGAAAGCAAGTGGGCTTCCAGTTTCGGCTCTTGGTTTCTCCTCTGGGCTATACTCTTCCCACTCAAACCAGACACCTCCCACCTGCCAAGAAAAAAATCTGGTACTAAAATATAATCAGACTTGTAAAACAGAACATGGGGTGATTATTTTAATTACAAGAAGATTTTTCATTTTTCAAGAAGAGCATTTGCCAATAGATTCCTTTAAATAACCAAGTCCCTCGGCATGTCTAAAAGGAGATATGATTGACAATGGCATGACGCTTGCAGAACTCTTTTGGAAAGAGATCCTTTAGGTGTCATTGGGGTGGCCTTGCCACAGAAGGACAATGGAGATCCAGGTGAGCCAAGGTGGTATTAAAATATCATTGCTGGAATCAAAGTGGGGAGAAATCACCTTTGACCATCCAATGGCTGACTCAAGCCACATGGAAGCAGCCCGTGTCCCTGTCCTCTGCCCCTCAACCAATGCTCATTTAACTTAATCCGGCCTGCACTCGTGGCCCAGAGCGGTGGCTAAGAGCTCAGCTCTGGAGCCTGCATTTAAGTCCCAGTGATGCCACTCACTAGTTCTATGGCCTCAAGGAAGTTATTTAACACCTTTGGGCCTCTATTTTCTCATCTGGAAAATGGATTGCCACGAGCATTAAGTGTGGTAATAGAGTAAATGTGGTAACATATGTAAAATTCCACCTGCCTGTCATGTACCAAGTTATTAACTAGCCATTAATGGGCAGGATGCCACCCTCAGGCCCAGCAAACAGGAGAACAGATGTCCTTTTCTGCTTTGATGACATGATCCACAAACCAGGAGAGTATGCAGTATAGCTTCTCCTGATACCTAGTTAGCACTGGGAGAGTAATTCTTTATTGGTTAGATCAAACTCCAAATGGCTGTTTCTAGTTAATATCTCCTGAAATTTCAGATGATCAATATTAAACAACTCATCCGGCACATCCACTTCTGCAGGGCACAGACTCTTCCAAGTGACTCCATGGAGATGTTTGTTCATTAAGATCAGAACATCAGCCGGGCTCGGTGGCTCAGCCTGTAATCTCAGCACTTTGGGAGGCTGAGGTGAGTGGGTTGCCTGAACCCGCGGGTTCGAGACCTGCCTGGGCAGCAAGATCTCATCTCTACAATAAATCCAAAAATCAGCCGGGTATGGTAGCGCATGCCTGTAATTCTGGCTACTTGGAAGGCTGAGGAGGAAGGATCCCCGGAGCCCAGCAGGTCGAGGCCGTAGTGGCCAGGAGTGGCCACTGCACTCCAGTCTGGGCGACAGAGTGAGACTCCAACTCAAAAAAAAAGATCAGAACATCTTCAAGTGATACATCAAGACTGTTCTATGATTACAGCAATTGGAAACAATTGCAAAAAATTGTTTTTGAAAAATGTCCTGGTTAAAATGATTTCTGCTATGCCCTATTGCCATGGTTCTCAGAGTGTGGTCCCTGGGTCAGTAGCAGCAGCCTCAACTGGGAACATATTAGAGATGCACATTCACAGGACCCACCCCAGACTTATTAAATCCTGGTGCTCACCTCCGGGTGATACCGACGGGCAGCCTGGATGGTGTATAGGTCCAAACTTCCTACCACACCCCCCACTCCCAATTCCTGACAGACATCGTGAATGAAGCTAAACATCTTTCCCACCGAGTCTGGCTGGAACCTTGGAGCCTTCTCAACACAGTGCTCAGAGTCGCCATAAATTAGTCACATTGGCATGTTTGGCCAGGGGATGGTGCTCTGAGGTCTCAGTTAAAAAGTCATTCAATTACTCAAATTCCTCCTGGAGGAAAATTATGACCCTCCCTAAAGAGGTTCAGAGACCCTCATGACAATAAGAAAATATGTTGGATTTCTGAACTTTTATAACAAAATGTCATCCCTGACATAGGCACACCCAGTCACTGCAGTAGATGAAGTTTCCTGCAATTAGCAAAACAGGCATGATGTCTGCAGGGCAGACTCTTGCCAGAGCACTCAGCCTTGAAGTAGTTGCCATTCAAACTCTGTCAAACCTTGTTAAATGCACAAAAGAGATAGTGTGAAAGGCACACACTCTCCGTCTGTTTGTCTGCTTCTTGTTATTCTAATATGCTGCATTTTGTAAAAAGCTAGATCACAAAAATGTACATGCTATGATCTGATTAACTTTATCCCCCCAGGCTGCTCCTCTCTCCAAGAAACCTCTATCTTTAAAAATAAAGACTTTGAGATGGCTTTCAGTAGAACATATACCCAATAATCCAAGTAAATTTTTTTTAAAATAGGAAGTCAAAAGTTTGCAGGATTACAGGGGTGCACCTATAACAGGCCTCTGGAGAATGTGGTCATTGTCATTGTGGTTAAGCATTCTTCTTAGCTCTGAGCTATAGAGAAATATGGTGGGTCAAATAATTCTTATTATTTGGGTAAAAGAAAATATTTCCACTCTTCAGATGAGATTCCTTCCTGAATACAGATACCAAGAGCCGGATATGATGTTACCATATTTACTTCCCCACTACCTTAGCAGTTTTCTGAATTTCTCTTTGTGCATCTTTGATCTGAAACCTCCATTATCAATATCCAGTGTAAATTGGCCACAGAGCAGGAGATCAACCCCTATTCAGACCTGCCCTGTTTTATCATCATCTGTTTGTTGTGGTGGTTCATTATTTAATGTAAGAAATGTTCAAAAGTTCTTTTTTAAAAAACGAAGCTTCATGTATCTTTCACCATATTGTCTAATACTTTGAAATTAACTGGTTGCAAATCTTCATTGAATGAGGTTACTTCCTTAATAGCTTTTCTGACAGATGGCCATTGCCATTAGTAACAGCAGTCGACATCCTGGGAATTTAAATATTCAAAGCCCTTAAACAAGAATGTATTTGGTAATCTATTATGTGCCATAAACGGTGTGACTTGAGCTTGAAGGCATGCTGGGAGTTCCCAGGTGCAAAGAGGACTTGAGCTGACACTGGCCAGGACCACAACCTAATCCAGTCCTCAGTCCAAAACCAGGAAGTCTGATCTGGGAGAGTGGGCACGATGCAGGGCTTCCAATCAACAAACGGCCTGGTTCCTAGGGGTCAAGTGTGAGTCCAAGAACAAGGACAGCTATTCAGATCTCCGGGAGTTATAATTGGCTGCATGACAGAGAAAGAGGCTGGCAGAAGTAAGGTAGATACATGGCTCCTATTCATGACTGAATTTCAGTTCCAGGGGAGCCTGGATGGAGACCAGCTGGTCAAGGAGAGGGAGGGAGGCTGTGCTGGGGTGAGTATGTTTCTGCCGAAAGACTAATTTCATCCTCAAGCAAATTGGACATTAGGTATGGGGCTGCAGATGACTTCCTGCTCCAGGTGGCAGGCCCTGTCACGTGTCCCTCCAGCGCCCGGCAGTCAGTGTCAGTCTTCCTTCCTCCTCATTCCGGGCAGCAATGTGCCCAGCCCCAGGCAATGGTTGTTGAAGGACGAAGGTGCTGTAGTATTCCTGTTCCCTGACTTCTCAGCCTCCCTTGTAGCAGTTGGTGTTACGTGACCTAATGGTAACTAACGAGACAGAGGGGACCTTGGCTGGAAATGCTTTTGAGAAAACTTTTGTGTTTTGTTTAAAGAAACAGAACTGGTGCAACCCTTCCTGCCTTCTTCCTGACATTCCTGCAAACTTGTAACCAGCAGGAAAAGCCCTAGTGAATCACATACACGCCAGCTCTGCTGCCACTGGGCCACTGTACTCATTCCATCATGTCCAGACTGCTGCTATGTAAGCCTCTGTGTAAAAACTATAAGTTGCTCGGTTTCAGCCTCTGACAGACACTGTTACTCACAATGGAAAGCATGCCTAGTTAATAGTACCCTCCCTGTGGAGGCAGCAGTCCTAACCACCATTACCTTGACCAGACCAGACATAGCATAGTGGGGGGCAGTGATCCTAGCCTAAGGGTCTTGAAATTTCCTTCGAAAGAGCAGACTTAGGACAGGGTCTGATATGTGTGCTCTAGTTCAGAAGACCCTGCTATAAGATGGACATTATCTGAGATTACCCGAGGACAGTTAAGACACTGGAAGACTGTCATGGAAGCAACGGTTGAAGTCAGAAGATTCTAGCAGCAAGGGTACTGATGTGGAGAAGGCATTTCTACACTGAGAATTCCTTCATCACACATGTATTCCTTCCTTTGTTAGGTGGTAGATTAGTGGGACACAGTCACAGCTGGTCCCAGTATGTGTTCCAGCCCCCGTTAGCCATGTGATCTTGACAAAGCTGTTCAACCTCGCTACCTCTCAATTTTTTAATCTTTAATATGGGGACAATAATAGTACCTACCTCATAGTATGCATACAAAATAAATGAAGTGATCCATGTAATATATTTAACTCAATGCCTGGAATGCAGTAAATAATCAGTCAATGCTGTTTGTATTTTGAGAAGTAGTTCCATACACGGACTCTAGAGGCAGGACACTTTACATTCACCATTCACTGCCCACGTAACCTTGAGTAAGTCTCAGTTTCTCATCTGCAAAGTGGGTGTAATGATAGCATCATCTTCAAAGGATGGTTGTGAGAATTAAGTCAAATAGTGCATGTAAAGCACTTGACACAGTTAAATGCCCAATAAATGTTGGCTATCATTATTATTACTATTAGCTGCACCCTGAGCAATATAAAAGATGTACATGACCTACTTCTTGTTTGCAAAATGTTTATTATTTTAGTTTCTGCGCACAATAAGAGAATGAATTAATGATGTACTTTTGTGAGGAGTCTAGGGAGGGAAATAGTGACTGGAAAAAAAATAAACACCAGAGCAAATAGGCAGCCCACAGAATGGTCGAGAAGATATTTACAAACTAAACATCTGACAAAGAACTAATACCCAGACTCTATAAAAACTCAAACAAATCAGCAAGATAAAACAAATAACCCCATTAAAAAGTGGGCAAATGACACGAACAGACATCTCTCAAAAGAAGATATACAAATGGCCAACAGACATATGAAAAAATGTTCAACATCACTCATCATCAGGGAGACGCAAATGAAAACCACAGTGAGATACTGCCATACACCAGTCAGAATGGCCATTATTTGAAAAATCAAAAAATAGGTGCTGGTGCAGATAAGTGAAAAGGGAACGCATATACACTGTTGGTGGGAGTGCAGATTAGTACAACCTTTATGGAAATCAGTATAGCGATTTCTCAAAGAACTAAAAGTAGACCTACCATTCTACCCAACAATCCCACTACTTGGTATCTACCCAAAGGAACAGAGATTGTTAGACAAAAAAGACACCTGCACTCATATGTTTATCACAGCACAATTTACAATGGCAAAGATGGGAAATCAACCTAAATGCCCATCAACTGATCAGTGGATAATGAAAGTGTGGTATATATATGGGGGGACCCCAATAAACAGGAATTTACTTATAAAAATTGTGTTGTTATTCTTACGTGTTTACCCTTAAGTCACCTTCAAAGCACTCTCCGTTTGATGCAATACACCTATTGAGATGTTTTTTCCACTGCTTACAACAGTTTTTGAACTTGTCAATTTTGATGCCTCTTAATGCTTCTGCCATTTTTTGTCTCACCTCTTCCACATCAGCAAAACGTTTCCTTTTTGAGGACTTCTTTCATCCAGAAAAAACAAAAAAGTTGCTAAGGGTGAAATAGGGAGTATGGGCATGGGAGTCATGCCATTTGGGGTCAAAAACTGCTAAACACTCAGCATGGTGTGGGCAGGTGTGCTCATAAATCACCCAATATGAAATGGGCAAATGCATTGCAAGAATTTCCAGAAAAATGTGCTGAAGCCAAACGCAGCCTCTCACAACAATGCTAGCTGGCACACTGGTGCCGATGAGTTCCTAGAAAACTTACCTAGTGGGGAAAGTCTACATTGCAAGGGGCCCACCCTCCAAAAAAATGGATGATTCCGTTTTGGGGGTCCTCCCCCTATACATCATGGAATACTGTTCAACAATAAAAAAGAATAAAAGAATGTCTTTTGCAGCAACTTAGATGGAATTGGAGAACATCATCCTAAATGAACTAAAGCAGGAACAGAAAACCAAATACCACATATTCTTACTTCTAAGTAGAAGCTAAGCTAAGAACATGCAAGGGCTCAGAGAATGGTTCAATGGACATTGGAGACACAGAAAGAGGGGAAGGGGAAGGGATGAAAAATCATCTCTCAGCAGACAAGGTACTCAGCAGACAAGTGGGAGTGATGGGTATACTTAAAGACCAAACTTCTTCGCCACTATACAATACATCTGTGTAACCCAAAACTATTTGTATCTCTAAAGCTAGTGAAATAAAAAAAATAGTGGATGAGGAAGGAATGGTTCGAGAATGCCTGGCAGGAAGGTGGGCTCAGGGAGGGCCTGTGTGGCAGGTTGAGGAGCTGCTGGAAGAAAGAAGGGGCAGGAGGGTGCTACCGTCTTCCACTTTTAGGACCCTGCTTTACACATGCTATTTATTCTTCCTTCTCGTAGTCTTGTCCTCCTAGAGTAAACTGAATATTTAATTATTTGATTTAGGAAAATACAACATGTGAAATAGTTTAATCCTTACTTCATGATTGCTCATCCAAGCCAATATGGTTTTTCTGTGGCTACTGTAAATGGGATTGTGTTTTTGGTTTGGTTCTCAACCTGCATGTTGTTGGTATATAGAACTACAACTGATTTTTGCCCACGGTTTTGTATCCCAAGACTTTACTGAAGTTGTCTATCAGTGCTAGGAGTTTTTTGGTGGATTCTATAGGGTTTTCTAGGTACAGAATCATATTATCTGTGAAGAGAAATCATTTAACTTCCTCTTTTCCTATTTGGATACCTCCATTTCTTTCTTTTGCCTGATTGCTCTGGCTAGGACTTCCAATACTATGTTAAATAGGAGTGATCACACAAACTAAAGGATGTTTTGAAGATCACTTGTACAATGCACAGTTCAGATCCTGTCTAAGCCAAGTAGATAAATAAGAATGGAAAGCAAGAGCACAGACCAGGTACCGAGATTAGATCCTGTAAGTTATGTTTAGCAAGGATAACAGCAGAGATACATGTAGCGTGCAGGTGCTGGGGATTTTTCTGTGAAATATGAATTCGGCTTTTGGAAAGGATTCTAGCAACAATGCTTCAAATCAAGCAAAGACATTTTTGCTTCTAGAAAGAGGAACATGGGCCTCAAAAACTTGGACAGAGACTCAGGCTCCTCCTCACTTGGCTACCCCATGCTGCTCTCCTTGTCTCCCATTGCTCTTCACACTCATAGATACTGGCCCTGGCCTATGTCCTCTAGGCATCCTGAACACAGCCTGCTCCCAAGCTGGGCTCATGACCAGTCAGCGCTTGTTCAAGACCACTGGCTAGAACTACATCCACTTCTTGCATGTGCTGTTTTGCCTGCCTGGGATCCTTTACTTTGACATCTCCGTTTATGAAAACTCATATGCCATTCTTGATGCCTTTTCCCACCGGGAGAATAATCATTTGTTACGTGCATCACAGCTGAGAACAGCATGTGTCTTCCAACTACTGGCTTCCATGACCTTCTCTGGTCCCAACCTCCTTCTATGTTTTCCTCTCCCTTTTCCAGTATGATCCAGTGTTCCAGGTACAGAGAGCAACAGGGCAAAGCCCAGACCCCAGAGAGTGTGACAGTCTGGGAACACTTCACAGGTCAGTGATTTTGACAACCATGTACCTCAGGAAACATGCCTAAAATGAGAACCTAAACCAGTCAAAACCTTCCCTTTGTGCTTCAAGAACACAGTAGTCTATTACGAGATGGCTGTATTCTCTGGGACACTTGATAGAAATCTCAAACCTTACATGACTGTGACATATCCATATACTAAGCTAAGTGGCTTCCAACCTAGTGGCCCTGCTCCAGGGTGAGGGACACCTTCACTGGAAGGCTGTGACCTCGAAATATTCTCTTCCCTTTCCTGCCTGTATGCACTACCTTTCTTTGATGGCCCTGATGCTGTTACAGGAGAGCCTCTCTGATGTGTGACTGGCAGCTTTGCTGGGGTGATACCTGGCCTAGCTACTGGCCTACACGGAGGCGTTTGAATTGAGCCCACTACCCCTGAGTTTCAACGATACCTTCCCATCGCAGGCACGAGAGTAGTCCCTTGACGCTTGCTCTGCCACTCACTTTGCTCCCTAACACTTCAAGTTTCAGTTGCACACCACAATGCATTTACACACCAGGTGTTGTTAGATAAACAGACACTTGAATTATGAGCAACTGGAGATTAGTAGACGGCGAGTTTTCTCTCTTTTTCATTTTAATTATCTCTCTCTAAAATGTATTCCGAGTGTCACAGATGTCTTGTCTTGGAGAGTTACTAAAGGTTGTGAATGTGAACTGCACAACACGTTGGCTTCTCCTCCAGGCTGTGGATGTATCCTAGGAGGGAGCGAATCAATCTACCTCTGTATGCCTAGGTCTTGGACACTGAGCTTGGTTCTAACAATGTGTCCCATCGTTAGGTGATTACACTCTGTGATGGATTAGTGATGGCCACATATTCTTTACCACACAGGCAGTTTATGTAATTGCTCAACCAACAGAATATGGTAGAAGTGGGCCAAGTGTTATGACTCATGCCTGTAATCCCAGTACTTTGGAAGGCCAAGGTGGGCGGATTGCTTGAGTCCAGGAGTTTGAGACTGCCTGGGCAACATAACAAGACCCTGCTTCTACAAACAAATACAGAAATTAGCTGAGCGTGGTGGCATGCACCTGTAGTCCTAGCTACTCAAGAGGCTGAGGTAGGAGGATTTCTTGAGCCTAGGAGGTTGAGGGTGTGGTGAGTGTGATCTTGCCACTGCACTCCAGTCTGGGTGTCAGAGTGAGATCCCAGCTCACAAAACAAACAAACCAAAAAGCCAAAAAAGAATATGGCAGTAGTGGTCTCCTAAGGCCCAGGTGACTTCCACTTTCAGTCCCTTAAAGTACTTTCTCAGGAAGTACTGCTGTGTGAGTCTGACTGCCCTTGGCAATGCTTTGCTGGAGAAGCCAGTTAACAGTCTGGCAGATCTCAGCTTCTCACCCACCTGCCAAGATGCAGAGGAGTGAGTATAGCCTCTAAATTATGAATATAATTCCATTTGGAACAGAAGACTCGCCTGACTAGGCCCAACCAGAATGTCCTGGTTCACAAAGTCATGCCATATAATAAAATGGCTGTTGTTTAAGCCTCTTAAGTTTTAGAGTAATTTGTCATACAAAATAAATAACTAGAATGAAATCCTGTGGGGGTTCCTCATATCCTAGCCAGCACCCAGAGATCAGCCTGGGTCCCCCAACTGCTGTTCACTTGACCGGAGCCGATGATGCATGGGTGAGAACAGCTGAATTGGTAATAAGTGCTAGCTCTCACTTCGCATGCTCCTGGCTGTGCAGACCAGAACTAGACTAGCCTTGGGACACAGAGACTTCAAACAGGATTATATTGAGCACTTGACCCCCAAGGGGACCACGCCCTCGTAATGCTTTCTTCTGATTATTGGAAGAGTTCATTGCCAAATAGAGCTAACATTTCTAGTAGACTGGGATCAGACAGAAATGAGCTATAAGACCAAAAGACTATTCACAGCGATGGTGGAATGGGAGCCCCTGGACTAAGGGAACACAGAGACACATGGCCGGGGTCTGTCTTTGTTCTCTCGCCCTAATGGTAGATACAGAGAAATATGGTTGCAAAAAATCAGAAATGTGAATGGGCTGAAGAGTGGACCGGGGAGAAAGGTCATCAGAAAGTCCCTCATTACATGTGTTCTTGAAATTTTTGATCCAAGGGACCAAAAATGTGCCCTTAGCATTTTAGATTTTTCTGGAAAACAACTGAGGTGAACAAACTCAAAGACAAAATAATGACAAGGTAATAGTTTACTATGAAAATCCTTGGGCAGGGTATAAAGAAACTTCCATTTTAGTGCCAACACCTGGCAAATGATTTGACTTATTTGCAACTCCATTTTCTTGTAGTCAAATGATACCACTCTGCTTTCTTTGTGGAAATAATGTGGGCTGAATTGCAGGAGAGACACAGAAACTGGCCTCCCCAGGGACGCTTTGGGAGGCCAAGGAAGGAGGATTGCTTGAGCCAGAAGTTCGAGCCCAGGCTGGTCTCAACGCCTGGGTTCAAGCAATCCTCCTGCCTCAGTCTCCCAAAGTGTTGAGATTACAGGCAAGAGCTGCTATACTTAGCCTTATTTATTTATTTATTTATTTATCTTTGATTTTTTTTTGTAGAGACAAGATCTTGCTATGTTGCCCAGGCTGGTCTCAAACTTCTGGCCTTAAGCAATCCTCCCATCTCGGCCTACTGAGTAGCTGTGACTACAAGTATGAGCCATTGCAACCAACCAGAATCTATCTTTTAACAAACTCTGACTGCCATCAAGCTGTGCACCACACGGTTTGAGGACTGCTGCCTGCCTTCATCCAACATGAATGTCCACAGATGTGCCAGATACATTCATGCCATCATTCCTTCCTTCTCTCCCCTTCCCCATTACCCTCTCCTCCACCGTCTTCACCCCATGGGCTAAGAGCCACTGGCCTCTTGGGACTGTCCCAAGCTTCCTGCTCCCTTCTCTGGGAGCTCTAATTATGCTGCTTTATCCTGTCTTATCCTATCTTGTCACCTCTTTCATGTGTATAGTCATTCCCCCTGCATGGCTTAATTCCATTAATTCCTGCCCAGGGCAGAAAGATGCCGCTTAAAACAGTTTCCTCGGAGACAAGCCCTGTCTCCTAGCCATCATTTTTCCCTAAGTGCTTTTTCTCCTTGTCTTCCAAGACGGTAGAAAGTCTCAGAACTTTGCAAGAGCAGAACATCCTGAGAAGAAGATATCTTCAGAGAAGAGGGTCTGTCCTCACCCCAACCATCCCTGCTGGAGACTCATGATTGGACATCAAGAGGCATGGCTTCTCCTGTTACCAACGAATGCCTTGTTTCTTCCCTTATGATTCCCCCAGCAACAACATCTATTTATACTGAAGACAGAGTTTCTGTCCTCTCCCTAGCTCTATGGTCCTCTAAGGGCTGAAACCCAGTCGATGTGTCTTATGTAATTTCTCACCCCCCATGCCTGAGCCTCCCACCCGCCCTTCCCTGGGAGCTGCCACCCTGTAGGCATGTCATGACTCCCCCGTGATGTGATATGCCATGAGCCAGACCCCTGGGCATGCAACTGGTCTAGAGGCAGGCCCCTGACTCATAGCTGGGGCCAGCAGCCCCTTCCCCTCTCCCAGATGTTTTGTAGACTTGGAAGATGTGTGAGCTCAGAGTGAACCCAGGATGTATTTTTCTCACATGCACCAGGAAATGGAGGGAACAGCCCCGCAGAAAGAAAGAAGTCACAGATGGCACAGCCTGGGAGACATTTGTGACAGTGTTTCTACCTTAAGGGGTCTCCTGGGACTCAGGGCTTTCAGAATAAAGTCCCATTCTGTGTTAAGCTATTTCTAGAGGCTTCAGGAAAGTTTGCACAGACCAAGAGGGTGAGGGAAGGAGATTGTGGACGGCCTCCAGGTAGCCAGCCGTAGGGTCTAACAAAACATATTATCTCATTTAATCCTCAGAATAATCATGCATTTTTAAAAGCTATCATTACATTACTCTTACTTCAAAAGTAAGAGAGTGAAGCTTAGCAAGGGAAGGAACTTCCTAATGCTACCCATCTGCAAGTCTGGGGGTGGATGTGGACTCCAGGCCGGGCCACCTGACGCTACCATGCTGAGCTGCCTCCCAATGAGGTCCATAGCTGTGATGCTGTGGGCTTGGTCACTCTTGCTCTTGTGTTCTCAAACCAGGCTGGGACATCAGAATGAGTCCACAGGCCAATCCTGCATCAAGAACTTGATCCCAAGGCCATGTGCCTCATACTGCCCTCTGGGGGAAGCACAGAACCTGGGACCTGAAAGGGGCTGTTCCAGCAGGTTCCAAGAAGAGGCCTCTGGGCACCGCAGTCCTGAAAGTCCCAAGAAGGCCGCTGGCTGCACCCAAGTCATGATGGAGCCCATTTCAGCAACTCCAGCCACTGCCACAAGGGAATAGGAGGCGCTGGTGAGAGCTGCTCGGGGGTCTGCAGCTCTCTCCCTTCTATCAACATGAGGCACACTCACCCTTGATGTCTCAGGAGAAGGGAGCGATGATGGGAGACAGAATGGGGAGGGGCAAGTGGAAATTGCACTAAGAAGGGGGAGACTGGGGGGAAGAGAGAGGTTCAGGAACTCAGCACTGCCAGACCTCAGATTCTGGGTCTCAGATTTTGTGACGGAAACACAGCAACATACACATGTGTAGGTGGGTGGCCTCAGAGTCTTCTCCTTCAGCACTTAAAGAAAGAGAAGTCATCTGGGTGCGATGGCTGACACCTGTAACCCCAGCACTTTCGGAGGCCAAGGTAGGAGGATTGCTTGAGTTCAGAAGTTCAAGACTGGTCTGGACAACATAGGAGACCTCATCTCTACAAGTAAGTAAATAAATGCATAAATAAATAAATAAGTCAGGTGTGGTGGCATGTGCCTGTGGTTCTAGTTACTTGATAGGCAGAGGTGAGAGGATCACTTGAGCCCAGGAGGTTGATGCCACAGTGAGCCACGATGGTGCCACTGCACTTCAGCCTGGGCTACAGAGTCAGACCTTGTCTCAAAGAAAAGGAAGAGAGGTTCAGAAAAATTAAATAACTTATCTGAAATGACTCAGTAAGGTAGAGACAGAGTCTGGGTTAGACAGAGAACAGAATCCAAGCCAGCCTTGAGATAGGTAGACTGGATTCCACTGGATGGTGTTTTCTTTATGTAGCTACAGGTTAAATTAAAAAAAAAAAAAACTGCATGAGGTGGCCTTGGCCATTTCTTAACTGGTACATGCACTCATCACCACCCTCCGGGTGGAGGGAACAAATGAAATTGAAAAGGACTCTGGAAAGTTTCTTCTCTGATAAGTGGCTCTGTGGAATCCAGGGCAACTTGCCAAGCTATCTAAGCACCCGAGTACATTGGGATGATGGCACGTTCCTTCCTTCCTCTCTTCCCTAAAGTAGAGGCTGGATGGCTCTCGTGTTCTAGTGGTGCTGCGTGTGCCCACACACGGAACCTTCACTGCACATGCCTCCTGTACTCACGAACATTCAAGGCATGGGTTACTCCTCGGAATCTTGCCACACTCTCTGTGGCGGCCATACGGTGGCTGTACCCTGAGGCTTGGGGTTCCTCCTGTGAGTTTGTCCCCTCCAGCAGGCAGGAAGCAGGCCAGATGGGCCCGGAGGCTGCCGCCAGCACTTCCAGGTATGGTCAACCTCTCTTCATTTCTAGGGATTTGGAAAAGAGGAGGAGGAGACAGACCTTTTTCCTACTTTCCTTCCCCAACACCTTTTCCACCATGAAATCTGATGAGAGGGATGGAGGGCAAGGGCTGCTTGGAGGGTCTCCAGCTCCTAGGAGAATATTCAAGTTGTTTAAAACAATGCAAAGAGCTTCTAGACAGGAAATATTATGGGAGGGCTGAATAAAAAATGCTGAAATGGTTCAGAGAAGATTTTGATTTTTTTTTTTTTACAGTCAGAATCTTGCTTTATTGCTCAGTCTGGAGTACAGTGGTATGATCACAGCTCACTGCAGCCTCAAACTCCTGGGCCCAAGCAATCCTCCCACCACAATCTTCTGAGTACATGAAACTATAGGTGTGCATGCCACCACACCTGGCTAATTTTTTTTGTGTAGAGTCAGGTTCTCACTGTGTTGCCTAGGTTCCTTTCATACTCCTGGTCTCAATCCATCTGCCTACCTCGGCCTCCCAAAGTGCTGTGATTACAGATGTTAGTCACTGTGCCTGATCTAAGAGAAGAATTTTTTTAGAAATTATAACTGGAGGCCAGGTGCAGTAGCTTATGTCTATAATCCTAGCACATTGGGAGGATGAGGTGGGAAGATTGCTTGAGCCTAGGTGTTCGAGACCAGCATGGACTACATAGTGAGACCTTGTCTCTACAAAAAACAGTTTAAAAATGACCTGGGTCTAGTGATGCATGCCTGTAGTCCCAGCTAGCTATTCAGGAGGCTGAGATGGGAGATCGCTTGAGCCCCAGGAGGTCGAGGCTGCAACGAACTAGGATTGTGCCACTGCACTCCAGCCTGGGTGTCAGAGTGAGACCTGTCTCAAAAAATAATAATACAAATAAATAAATAAAATAATAAAATTATAATTGAAATAGCATGTGATAATACCTACAGATAAAAGGTCAAAAAGACTGGTTGGCTAGAACTTATAGTCATTTTGGGATTTTTATTTGATTTGATCCATGTTTACAAGAACATCATCTGAAAACTTGGAAGAGCCATGAATAGTTCAATGGAAAATGCTTCAAAAGAAGATATCTATGAGAAATAGAGAAAATGTGAGAGTGCTTCTAACAACAATGTTATCTAAATGCAATATATTAGCAATGATAAGCTACTGCTTTCTGCAATTTTGACTAGTTTTGACCTTTCTCCAACCCAGGGATTTCTAAATCTCATGCTTTTTAAGTTTTTTTCTTTTAAATAATGTAGTCAAGAACTGCACTTTAGAAGGTTACTCTGGCTGCAGTGTGGAGAATGGATAAGAAGAGACTTATTTACTCATTATTTTATTTTATTCATTACTTTATTTTTTGTAGAGATGAGGTCTCACTATGTTGTTCATACTGGTCTCAAATCCTGGCCTCAGGCGATCCTCCTGCCCTGGCCTCCTGAAGTGCTGGGATTACAGGTGTAAGCCACTATGCCAGGCCAGGATCTGTACATATTTTGAAGAAAGGATCAACAGCATGTGCTGATGTTGGATGTTAGAGAAATAGAAGCGTCAAGGACAATTTCAGGTCTTTTGCTCTGAACCTTTAGGAGAGTGTCCTTACCTGAGATGGGAAAGACTGCAGGAAGGAGCTGTTTTTGAGGGGTACCTGGAGTTCAGGAGGGCATTGGTTTTTGAAGAAATTCTTGGAACGCATCATGTCCCACAGGTGAGGTCTGAGATACCGATATGTGAGCAGTTGGCACTGAGCAGGAGGCAGTTGTGCAGGTCTAGGGACAGGAGGGGGGAGGCTGGTTGTGCCATTTGGGAGAAGTCAGGTGTAGGTGGCATGGAAAGCCAGAGAGGGAGCTCACTGATCGGGGCAGGTGTTACAGCACAGGTTGTGGAGGGGGCCTAGAGAGGGAATGTGTGCTGATGCCAGAGAGAGACAGCGACAGAGAGTAAGAGAGTCAAAGAGAGAGAGAGAGAGAGAGAGAGGCAGACAGACAGACAGAGACAGAGATATATGGGGAGAGAGAGGGAGAAAGAGACTGGGGGAGAGACAAAGAGAGCGTCAGAGAGACAGAGGGATCCAAGAAGAGAGAGAGAGGAAGAGAGAGAATGGGGAAGGGGAGGAGATGGGATGGATAGAGAGAGGAGGGAGAGAGTGACGGAGAGAGAGAGAAGAGGAAGGAAATAGGGTTGGAGATAGAGTTGGAGATAGAGGGAGAGAAAGAAAGAGAGAGGGGGGGAGAGAGAAAGAGAAAGAGATAAAGAGAGGTGAGTCTTGGCCAGAGCACTGAGACTGCATCATAAGTGACTTAAGTGACAAAGGACAGAAGTGTGTAGGCGACAGATGCAGGTAGCTGGTAGACAGAGTATGGGGAGTGTATGTGCAGTTCTCTTAGGGAAGGCCATTAGCTGGAGTAACCAGCAGAGGTCTCAGAAAGGAGGAGTTCCTCTGAAAGGAGGGAGCCACGGAGTGGGGGGGTGCTGTCATTGCTGTTGATTGATGACCAGAGAATGTCAGTTGGTTGGATGGTAGCTGGCACTTTAAATAACATATCTTGTGATCAATACTTTTGTATTGACCCATTGAGAATGGGTGTGGTGTGAGGAATGCAGGGTTCAGGTGGGGCCACACCAACAGTTTGCAAAAATAAATCCCCAGAACTTAAGTCATGTGGAACATCATTTAATTGTGAATGATCCTGAGAGCACTTTGGACATTTTAGTGACTCAGAACCATCTTTCTGAATATTGGTTAGAAATTGTCCTCGAATGGATAGCCAGTAACAGGAAGTTCTGAACTGGCTGATAGGAGGCCGGACAAGCTAGATTTTAACTGTAAAATATGCAAATGTGAATCAGTGTTTGTAGCTTTAAATGTGTGTGTGTGTGTGTATGTTTGTAGCATTAAATGTGTATGTATGTGTGTATATGTTTGTGTGTGTGTACATACACACACACACATATTCCTTGCTTGGTGGGCTTGGTGTCAAAATTCATTCAACAGCTGATGTGTTAGGGTGTTTTGTTGAGTAGAAGTGAAGTAAATGATCAGAGAGAAATGAATTCACCTGCTCTCTAACACAGTAAGAAGCCACCAGAGAGGGCATAACATAGCGGGTGACTAGATATTCTCCTTGCCTGTAGTGGGGATTACAGAGCCCTTGCTGGGGGGCGGGGTGTTGAGCAGAGATGAGTAGAGGGTGGAGAAGGGGAGAGGCAGGGAGTGAGCTGAGAAACCCTCTTAGCTCTGCAAACTTCCTGCCCCCTTCCCTGCCCTGCTGTGCCTGGATATGGTGGGAGTGTTCCCCCCAGGGAATGTGCAGTTGGAAACTGGGCTTTGGTGGATTTCGCTGTTTATCTCCTCCAGAAACATGGATGAGAAACACGGATGCCATCAGCAAAAGTTAAGTAGTAGGTCAGAGCCTCGGAAGAGCTGTTTCAGATCCCTGGACAATTCCTACTCTCGACTATGCCTGAAGATGAGGGAAGTTATCTTTGTAATTTGAAGCCATTTCTTGAGCCTCCTAAGAAGCGCTGAAGAAAGTGAATAGATTGGCCAGCACTTGGGTCACTTTCTTCAAATGGCTATCCCGGGAGTCATAAATCCAGTGACCCTGAAGTTGCACCGTGTTGGTGGATGTAGGTTGACAACCATTCTTTAAGGGCAAAACTATGTTAAAAGCTAAGCCATAACAAATGAGCAGCAACTCGTTATTTCAACTCCTTGTTCAGACCTCTGCCTGTTACTCCCAGCTAATTTGTAGTATCTTGCTATTTTTGAAAGATGGTTCCTTAAAACAGATCTTCAGGACTGAAGGTGATGTCCTGTTGTGTTTCTCTCTAAAAATGTGGTATTAAATATCCCTTTCTACTCGTCTAAGGTCCTTCCTTCCTTCCTTCTCTCTTTCCTTCTTATGGTTATTTTGGGAGTGTGGGTGTATTCTATTTGGGTCTTTGGTTTGAATTAGCTTATTTATTAAATAACAAGGATCTGTTTTGAGGTAGTGTAAAAACAAATCACGAACAATAGTTTCCTTAGGAATTACTGGAACATAGTCAATATTTTTATTGTCTTTGTAGCTGAGATGAGAGAAATTTTAAAATAAAGTTGTCAATCTGTAAAAACAATTGTCAACATAGAGCTAAACCTTGTGAAACTGGCATTAAATGAAACACTCATTTAAAAAAATATTGTATGATGTAAAATGAAGATATTTATTGGAAATTGCTCTAGGCCTAAGAGCTACAGTGTGGTGTGTGCAAGTGTATGTTTTGAAGCTGTAATGCTCGAACATGCGGACCAGGCCCTCATTTAAGAGGAAGAATCTCTCTAGATTAACTGCTCTGGGAGACTTGATTATTAGTGGCACAGAAAAAACTTAACCCTAGGTTCTTGCATTTTTCTGGAGTTTTTGATGACAGCATCACTGAGGTTTCCAAAGGAACTTTGGCAGCCATAGGATTTCACTTGCAGGCCACTCAGGAGACTTGACTGCCCAGCCTTCGCTGTGCAGGTTCACGTTTGCCTGTCTAGACCTGCGGGACAGAGTTACATAACAGCTTCCTCATAGTGATGTACTGGAATTTTAAAGAATTGAGGTATATAATCGCATGTTATGGAATCCATTTTCACCCATCCACTTTGAGATCTAAAGTTTATGCCTAACTTCTATTCACAGTATCCATTTTACTTGGGTCGTGAGTCTACAGTCCCCCACAGAAGAGCTTCCACAGTTAACAGAAGACACCATAAGAGAGTCCACCTTCCTTCCTAGCGGCATTGGAAGGAGGCACAAAGGCGGCTGAGGTGCTGAATGATTTGTTAGAGAATGCTTTGTCCCTCCACCCCCCACGGTGAATCGGATTTTTATGAGAAAACAATGGAGAAAAGAGGGATTATAGCCATTGAAAAAGATGATGACCATGGAGCAGAAATGGGGGCAGTTAATAGAGTCAAAAACCTCACTATGAGCAGAAACTGATTTTCTAAGCCCGATTACTCTCCGTTGGGCCAGGACTATGTACTATCAAGTTCCCTTTTTCTTTTCTTTTTTTTTTTTTGAGTTGGAGTCTCACTCTGTCACCCAGACTGGAGTGCAGTGGCCGCTCCCACCCCCCC
>NW_007248682.1:51639-52546 GCF_000164805.1 Carlito syrichta
CCACTCACCTCAGCCTCCCAAAGGCGCGGGATTACAGGCTGAGCCACCGAGCCCGTCTTTCAAGTTCCCTTTTTCAAAATAAAGACCTCAAGTAGATACTACTATGTAGCACTGCAACACAGATATGGATGAGCTGGATTCTCAAGGACAGAGAGTGGTGGGGCATGAGTATGCACATGTGTGTGGTGTGTGTGCATATGTGTATGTGTGGTGTGTGTATGTGTGCAATGTTTGTGCATGTGTAGCATGTACGTACATGTGTATTCATGTGCATGGTGTGTGCATATGTGTGGCGTGTGCATATATGTGGTACGTGCATTTTTGTGTGTAGTATCTGCACTTGTGCACGTGTATGGTAAGAGCATATGCATGAGTGTGATGTGTGCATTTATGTGGCACGTGCATATGCATGAGTGTGATGTGTGTATTTATGTGGCGCATGGTGTGTGTGGTATGTGCATGTGGTGCACATGAGTGATGAGACTGTGCACGTGAGTGGTATGTGCAAGTGCATGTTTTGTGCATGTGTGGTGCTAGTGTGCACGTGTGTGCTTTTATGTGGTGAGAGTGTGCAGTGTGCATGTGTGTGCATGCGTGGTGAGAGTGTGTGCATGTGTGTGGTGTATGCATGTGTGCGCATGTGTGTGATAAGTGTGCATGCGTGTGGTATGTGCATATGTGTGGTGAGAGTGTGCAGCTTTCGGCGTGGGTCGACTGGTGGATAGATGCAGGAAAAGGGCCTGACTCTGGTGGACTTGGCGGGGCGCACACGTCCTCCGCAGAGCGCCCTGAGCAGGAGCCTGGCTTGCTGCAGGCACTCAGCACGCGACGCCGGGCCCCGGAGCTCACTGGACTGGTTTGGGAACCCCCGCACCCCGCGCTGCTTCCCCTTGTCGGGCGGGGGCGG
>NW_007248682.1:53006-74322 GCF_000164805.1 Carlito syrichta
TCTTCGTCCTCCAGGAGCGCGCGGGGAGTGTCTACGCGGTCCTTTGCTTCCCGCAGAAGCGCCCGAGAGGTTCTGCGCGGTCCTCTGCCTCCCCAGGAGCGTGCGGGAGCGTTTACACGATCCTCTGCCACCCCAGGAGCGGACGGGACGCATCTACGCGGTCTTCTTGCCCCTAGGAACACGTGAGGAGCCCAGGCCCGCCGAGCGGTAAGTGCCGGGTCCGAACCTGGGAGGCGGGGGTCTGGGGCCGGGAAAGTTTGATTTGGTGGCTGCGAGCGCGGCGCGGCGGCGATCCCGCTCCAGCCTCGCCGCTCAGAACCAGGTTCACGCAGCCGCTGGCGCCGCAGCCCGGAGCCGCGTCCCAGCGGGTGAGCGCCGTGCGGGCGGTTGGTGAACCGCCGGGTCCCGACGTGGGCGGGACGTCTGCGAGACGTCGGCGGGACGTGGGTGGCTACCCGCCCGCCTGGGGGCTGCAGAGAGAACTTCCCTCCCGACCCCAAGGACGATCCCGCGGCGCTTCCGGGTGCGCGAGGCCGCGCTGGGCAGGTGGGGTGGCCTCTGGGTCACCGCTGGGAAACGGGGACGTGGCGAGTGCTTGTTAAGAGGAAGGCGCCGATCGCCCGAGTCGTTGCATTTGTTCTTCAGGGAGCAGTTGGGGATGGGGGTGTCTACGCTGCGTTTGCCTCATGGGGCCATTTTTCCTGCAGTGGTTCAGAGGCGGCATTCGCTGGCGTCCACACTGCCTGCACCCGGCCGCCTTCCCAGAGCGATCGCAGGGCGAGGTGTCGCCTCCGCAGCTGCAGGCCCGTCCGCGTGGACGGGGTTGGCGCTGGCCCTGTGAAGCAAACCCTCCGTGTTGAAAAGAGCCAGGCTTCCCAGCCACCGCGTGTGGCGGGTGCTTCGTGGGAGTCGTGTCCACTGTCTCCTCTTCCAGGGAGGCTTCTTCCAAGGCAGAGACTTCCTGGCGCGAAGTCCAAGGTCAGGTCCTGCAGGATCGCGTCCCACCCCCGGTGTAGACAGCTTTGATCTTCTGCGCAATCCCGACTTAACGACTTGCACTTTCTGTTCATCATTTTTTGAGAACTGCAACTCAGCCGCCTTCACCAGGATAGAGGGGGAGATGGTGAAATGGTGAGATGACATAGACCAGTGTCAACAGTGGGAGTCTCAGCGGAAAGGCTGAAGCAAGGCATCTGGTGGTTACCGGAGTCCCGCTGTCCGATAACATCCTGTCACTAACTAGAATGCTAATGTTAAGATTTTCTCCCCCATGGAATGTGTGGTCCACACGAAGGCATAGCAATTAGCAGTGCGTGTAAGATGGTTGGATGCTCATTGCCCACATTGTTAGAGGCAAGATGAGAGGCTCTGGGCTGCCTTTTTTTCTGTCACTGACTACTGACTTTCTCCTGAGTGCTGGCTGAAGAACCCGGAGTGGACTGCCTTTATAATTCTTCAGCCGGGTAAGTGGCTTGAGCTGGTCAGTAGGTGCTGCTGTTGCTAGCATCTCTGCAGTCCCTGGGTCTGTGCCAGGAATTTGAAGTCTCAGTTCTGGCACAGTGATCTTTGAGATGGGGAGTTTCAGGCGGGGATGGCCATGATTCCACATGGGGCTCACTCTAGCTGTGGAATCTTCCTAAGGACTTCTGACCTTTCCTGTGGGGATTGTTGGCTGCTCCTGTGGACTCTGTCCCTTCATGAGTCCTTTCAGGCTTTTGTGTTTACTTAGCTTTGGCTTTGATTAGGTGGGTGATTTGGGTGTAGCGCCCCACCTTGATTTTTAACAACTTTTTTTGGGGGGGGTTGGAGTCTCACTCTATCGCCCAGACTGGAGTGCAGTGGCATGCTCCTGGCCACCGCAGCCTTAACCTGCTGCACTCTGGCGATCCTTCCACCTCAGCCTTCCTAGTAGCCGGAACTATAGGCGCATGCTACCATGCCCGGCTAATTTTTGGTTTATTGTAGAGACAAGGTCTCGCCAAGTTGCCCAGGTGAGTCTCGAACCCGCGGGCTCAGACAATTCACTTGCCTTGGCCTCCCAAAGTGCTGGGATTACAGGCTGAGCCACTGAGCCTGGCATTAGCAACTTTTAAAAAACATCTAGAGTAATTTATGGAAGCTGTCACTGAGGATTGCTTGAGAGGAGCAGTTTTGTAGCCTTGGGGTCCTGACTGAGTTGAGATGTATATATGTTTTATCTTAAGTTGCATTTGTAATTTTTTGATTTTTAAAATTTTTACTTTTTGATTTACTGACTGAAATCAAATGATTTTTTTGAGTGACTTTTTAGAAATCTCTCTGAGCTATGAAATAGGATCATGAGGAGAACTTAAATGGTGCAAGAGAAAAGATTCTCTGAATCTGTTCAGCTTAGTGGAAAGTGTGGCGATTATGTGCTTCTCACTGGCCCTCACTGTGCGTGATGTTTCACCATGTATGGTCACTGCGTGTGACTTTGAACCCTTCCTGGGATGGAGCCATGATGCCCTGATGCCCCACCATGGGTCTGCACACAGGCCATTGTTTTTGAATTTTTACTTATTTAGAGACATTGAGATAATGAAATCTGGACACTCTCCTTGGCAGCCCTGGGTTGGGATACTTGCCCTCCTGTTTCCTGACTGGGAGAGCTTGAAGATAAGTGAACTTCATCTGAACTTCACAGTCTCTTTCTGCAGAGACGGGCACAAAATATGCTTCACAGCTTTGCTGCAGAAATTAATAAGAATCCATGTGTGAAAGTGCTTTGTAAACCAACTATTCAGTCTTATTCGCAGCTACATTTTCTTGCTTTTTGATGAAGATTTATAAATTGTTGAACCTAGAAGGATTTTGAGCATGTCACGTGGCCCACCTTCCCCATTTTACAGATGAGGAAACTGAGGCCTGGAAAGTTGAAGGGACTTGTTGAAGGTGGTAGACTGTCAGTGGTGAGGTAGTAATTGGAAGGCAGGTTTCTGTGGGTTTCTCCCTACCTTAGAGTCTATTCTGTTAAAATTTGTCTGCTACTTTTCCCCCCACTTAAGTGCTCAGTTTTTATTAAATGACTAAAATGAGGAGAAGCAAAACTTAAGGAAATAAACAAAGTCTGCAGTAAGGTTGAAAAGCTGTGAAACACATTGATGTTGTGCTTGGAGTTTCTCAAATGACAAAGCTATGGAAAAAGAAAGTATGAGTTAAATTTTCTTTGTGGTAGAGCATGTGGGCTTTTTTTTTTAGAGAAATCTTTATTAACTCTGAGCATAATATGCTGTGTGCCCTTTGGAAAATCCAAACCTCAGTTTATTCTGGCTTCTCCTTTAAAACTCTTTCCAGTTACAAAAAAAAAAACATAGTTGTTCCGGTGGGCGCGGTGGCTCATGCCTATAATCCCAGCTCTTTGGGAGGCTGAGGTGAGAGGATTGCCTGAGCCTGGGAGTTCAAGACCAGCCTGGGCAATCTGTGAGCCCTCGACTCTACAATAGATAAAAATATTAGCCGGGCGATCGCCTGAGCCCAGCAGGTTGAGGCTGTGGTAGCTGTGATCATACCGTTATACTCCAGACTGGGTGACAGAGTGGGACTCTGACTCAAAAAAAAAAAAAAAAAAAGAAGAAGAAGAAGAAAAAGAAGAAAAAGTAGTCATGCCACCCCTGTTTCTGTAGCAAGGGCAAGTGAAGTTTCAGACTTTCCTCAGAGACATGCAGATTTCCCAGAGGCTGGAAGATGACTCTGTGGAGGCATCCAGTGTATTAGCCTAGAACATTGTGGAGTGGCTGGCTAGAGTCATGCTGCTCTGCCTTACACAGGAGGGATCAGAGATGGTAGGGGCTACCCCTGGGAGAACTCTCCTCCCTCCTGAGCCATGAAACATGGCCACTCCTTCTAGGCTTACACAGCAGCCTGTATCCTGCCCTGCAGCGGGCACTGGGAACATGGGGTGCCACTGTCACCAGAGAGCCACAGTCCTGCCTTCTGTCTGTGCTCTTCTGCTTTTTGGTATGCGAATTAAATTGTCTTCATGAAATTTTTGTTTTAGTTTTTCCGTGCCCAGCTCATTAAAAATTAAAACCACACATGTATGGCACTTTACTTTTTCGGGGTCTTAACTGATAGCACATTTGTTTTCTTCATGGGCCTTTGGTGGCTCTGGAATGATTCACAGATGCACAGTGAAGCTTCCTCTGTTCTGGCCTCTTAAACACAAATAATCTGTGCGAGGGACAGCCTTGCATGCTGGGATTTGGTTTGTGATCACAGATCTGAACATTCAACAGGGCAGATCTTTTAAGGGTGGGGTTGTCACTAGTCCACACCTGTCTCCTCCCACCATCCAGGCCTGGAGAGACTAAGACACCTACTTGTAGAGGGAACATGAGTGTTCTAAAGAGTAGAGCTATGGCACTGGCGTGATACAAGGGCTGCCGGGTCTCAGTGGCCTCATGCTTTGTCAGGGCATCTGGGCTGGGACCTTTCTGCTGGATATCTCTCTCAGTGCATCGCTTGTGAGTGGCACTGGGCTCTCTGCCTGCTAGGGCCCAGTGTGCCTGCTTTACACTGTGGGACTCGGCACTTGCATGATGTTAGGTGCCCCTTTTTCAGTTCAGGAGTGGTGGGGTATGTGCCTGCTGGGGATGTCAGTTAGAGAGGAGTTGCTGCTGCACAGATGAGGGTCACTCAGGCTGCCTGAGCCCATAGGACGTCCTACTGCCCTCAGTTTGGTTTATGAATGTCACAGACATGAGAGTTAACTCTGGTTGTTCTGCTCCTCTTTCTACTCTTAACCTAGAGCCTTTCAGCAGCGCCAGGGGCCTGGCCACTGGCTGTGGTGTCATTTTACAGAGGCCTTGGGCCGTGGGACCTGCCAAGGCAGAATTGGGCCGTGCAGATGCTCACGTTGCTCACTGAGGGTGACTGATGAGCATGTCTTGCTTTGGCCCCTGGATGGTATCTCTCTGTAGCTGGTTTTCTCCTATCCTAGATTGCTTATCCAGATAGGAACTTGAATCTGATGCCTCGTGTGCACCCTGCATCGTCTTACTTGTGAGTTGACGACTTGTGTGTTCTTGCACGTTCTTTTCGGTTCTTGACGCTCTCAGAGAAGCAGCTGATGATGGGCCATTGGTGTTCCTGGCCTCAGGAGGAGACTGTCTTTGTTTTAGGAGTGCCTGTAAGATGCAGACCTGCGTGTCAGTAGGGTGTTCCAAAGCCTTCCACAAATCTCTGACTGTTCCTGTTGCTGGCATCACCTGTGTACCTAGGAGAAAGTGAAAGGTCAGTGTTGTCCCACATTCTTACAAGAAGCACAAAGCTGTGATTTGTTCAAAGTGCACTGCTGTTGTTTGAAGACTTCTCAGAAGTGCATGTTCTCACCCTTGAAGTGGGGTTTTTGTGCAGCTGGCTTAATCCCCTTCCCAAGCCTTCTCTGGCTGCATGTGAGGACCTCAGAAACTCTCAGGGTGCTTCACAGGGCTTGGCTTCTGAGAAGCCCACAATGAGAGATGCTTTGTGTGTGCTTGTGTGTGGAGAGATGCTCTGTGTGTGCTTGTGTGTGTGCAGTAGTGGTGGGGTGGGCTTGCCTCCTAGCTCAGGATGTCTTGGAAACCCCATTAGGAGGCCTGAACGTGGTTCTTAACCCTTGCCTCATTTATGCTGGAAGAAATGCCTATGGTTCTTCAAAGAGTCTCCTTGTTTTATTTTATTTTTTAAAATTAGGATCTTAATGCTGATCCTTTGCAATAGGAAACAAGATATAATAATTGCATAACATAGCAGGGTGCAGTGGCTCACACCTATAATCCCAGCACTTTGGGAAGCTGAGGTAGAGGGATAGCTTGAGTCCAGGAGTTCAAAACCAGCTTGGGCAACATAGCGAGAACTTGTCTCTACAAAAATATCAAAAAACTAGCCAGGTGTGGTGGTGTGTGCCTGTTGTTCCAGCTACTTGGGTAGCTGAGGTGGGAGGATCACTTGAGGACAGGATGTCAAGACAGTGGTAGCTGTGACCATGCCACTGCACTCCAGCGGGTGACAGAGTGAGACCTTGACTCAAACAAAAAAAAATTGCATAACAAAATTATGTTTCAGTAGCTACATGATAGATTATAGAGGGCTGTAGGATTCTCACAACTTCAGTCTGATAATCACTCAGGTGGGCTGGTGCTGAAAGCCCTCCTCAAGGTGACATTGGGAGACAGAGGTTCTCAGAGGGTGGGTGGAATGTGTGCTGGGGACACAGTGAGTGCTGGGAGGGAGGGTGGAGTGTCACAGCACCCTGGGCTCCTCTTCTGGGCACAGGTGTGGTATAGAGGTTGGTGTGGAGGGCGTGAACGACTTGAGGGCTCAGTGGGTGATTCTGTGCTTCTCTCTGCCTGGGGGAAAACACGGTGACTTTTGTATTGTTTTTAGGTCTATGCTTGATAATAGGTAAGTAGATAGGGGGCTTAAACTAGAAAGCAGCCTCTGTGGGCTGTGAAAGTGTCATTCTGAGTGGGCAAAAGGAGTGCCTCCAATTCCTCTAGAGACCTGCTGGTTAGGAAGGACAGCCTGAGGGTCACTGGAAATGATGATCAGTGGCCACAGGGTCAGCAGCCACAGGGCCAGCAATCACAAGAGCCAAAGTCACAGGACCAGTGGCCACAAGGGTCAGCAGCCACAATGCCAGTGGCCACAGTGCCAGCAGCCATAGGGCCATTGGCTGCAGGGCCGGCAGTCACAAGAGCCAAAGCCACAGGACCAGTGCAAGACTCCTGCAGTGGAGGTAGACTGTGTAGGTTCAGTTTTGTAATTGTGTATTGACACTTATTTTTTAAAAAAACTAATTGCGGCCTGGCACAGTGGCTCATGCCTGTAATCCTAGCACTTGGGAAGGTCAAGGTGGGAGGATCACTTGAGCTCAAGAGTTCAAGACCAGCCTGGGCAACATAATGAGACATTGTGTCAACAAAAATACAAAAAATTAGCCAAGCATGGTTAAACGTGCCTGTAGTCCCAGTTTCTCAGGAGACTGAGGCAGGAAGATCTCCGGAGCCCAGGAAGTTGAGACTGCAGTGAGCTGTGATCATGATACTGCACTCCAGCCTGGACGGACAGAGTGAGACCTTGACTCAAAAGAAAAAATAAAATTGTGGTAAAAACATGAAATTGGCCATTGTAACTGTTTTTAAGTGTAGAGTTTAGTAGTATGTATCCACTTTGATATGAAACTGACTTCCAGAACTTCTCTTCTTGCACATCTGTAGCTCTATACACATTAAATAACTCCCTGTTCTCCTCCACCCCTGCAGCCACCATCCTGCTTCCTGTGTTTATGACTTTGGCAACTTTAGGAATCTCGTACATGGGGAACCAGACAGTATTTGCCTCTTTGTGGCTGATTGTTTCACTTAGCAGAATGTCCTCAAGGTCCGTCTGTGTTGTAGCAGGTGTCAGCTTAGGTTGTTTGTGTTTGTAGTAGGTATCAGCTTGTCCTTTTTAAAAAAGGCTAAATAGTATTCCACTGGATGTAGAGCCACGTTCCTTTGACCTATTATCCGTGGATGGTTGTTGGGTTGCTCCTACCTATTGGCAGTGTGAATATTGTTGCTGTGAACATGCATGTGCAAATACCTCTTCAGGACTCTACTTTCAGGCCCTGTAGATGGATACCCAGAAGTGAGATTGCCAGGTCATAGGGTGACTTGGCTTTTAATTTTTTGAATAACTTCCATACTGTTTTCCATAATGGTTGCTCCATTACATAATCCCACCAACAGCTCACGGGGGCTCAGCCTCTCCACATCTTCATCAATGCTTGATGTTTTCTGTGTTTTTTTTTTTGTTTTTTTATGGCAACCATTCTGATGGATGTGAACTGGTCTCTCATTATGGTTTTGATTTGTGTCTCTGATGATTAAAAACTTGAACATCATTCCATATGCTTTTTGGTTGTTTGTATATCAACTTTGGATAAATGTCTATTTAAGTCCTCTGCCCATTAAATTTTTGTTGTTGTTGTTGAGTCATAGGAGTTCTTTATATTCTGGATTTTAACCTCTTATGAGATACAGAATTTGCAATTTTTTTTTTCTATTCCTGGCTACCTCTTTACGTTGTTGATCATGTCTTTGCACAAAAAATTTAAGTTTGATGTAGTTTCACTTGTCCACTTTTGCTTTTGTTACTTGGGCTTTTGGTGTCGGATTATCCAAGACATCATTGCTAAGTCCGATGTCATGAAGTCTTTTCCTTATGTTTTCTTCCAGGAGTTTTATAGTTTTAGGTCTTACGTTTAGGTCTTTAATCCATTTTGAGTTAATTTTTGTGCATGGTATAAGATAAGGGTCCAACTTTATTCTTCTGCATGTGGAAATCCTATTTTTCAAACACCACTTGTTGAAGAGACTCTGTTTTCCTTGTTGAGTGGTCTTGGCACCCTTGTCAAGGGTCATTTGAACATTTTTGTGTGGGTTTAATTTTGGGTATCTTTTCTGTTCCACCTGTCTCTTTCTTTGTCTTTATGCCAGTGCCATACTGTTTAATTACTGTAGCTTCATAGTAAGTTCTGTTAGCAGGACGTGTAAGTGGCACTTTTAAATTTTACTGTTTGGATGTTGAGTAATAAAGAAGTGTCATAAAACAATTCAAGGAAATTTTTTGAGGGGACTAGATACCCTTAGAGAATGAGGTAAGATGATTTAAATGTATGAGGCTGTCTATTGGCAAGCAGTATTGTAAGGCTGTGTGCCTGGCACATCTGGTTTACAAAGTTCCTTCACAGATAATCAAATGGCATGGGAAAGCTTCAAAAAGCAGTAGACTTTGAACTGTCATGAGACTGAATGTGGACCTCAGTAGATGCGCATACCCAAGCTGTGCCGCTTGTCACAGAGCTGTGGAGGTCTTCAGCAGAAGCTTGTGGTCAGCTCGGGTGTTCAGCTGATCAGATGCCAGGACCTGCCACTCGTAGTAGTTTCTTTTCAACAGTGCACTGCTTTCTCTTTCCAGTCCTGGCTCCTTGTCTGCTTGTTGGATAGCAGCAGACCATGTCTGCAGGTGGTATACTTGGCTACAGCCTGTATTATTTCCTGGATACATGGAAAAAAACCCCAGGAAATGAACCTGCCTATTTGCACAGGACAAATTGAGGAAGGGGAGACAGGCCACAGTAGCAAGCTCAGTGACTGCTTTAATGACTTACACAACTGAAGTTTTCTCATCTTCTTTATAGGACTCTAGCATAGTTTTTATTGGGTGTGTTACTTGAGGGACATTTGGTAGAATGTCCAAGGGAGAAAAGAGTGGTATGCTTGGGTGTATTAGGCTATCCAAAGACTTGCCTACCAGTGGCCAGATAAATCAATGTAAAATGGGGGGGTCTTCAAGGAGGAACTTATTCTGTGAACTGTAGATTGTGTGAAATGCCAGGGATACATGGTCCTCTCCAGTGTAGCTGTGCTCCCCTTGGACTCATGTGTCCTGGTCAGGGTATCCCATGTAACTGTGCTCCACCATGGACTCATGTGTCTGGCTCAGTGTCTCACATGTAGCTGTATTCTCCTAGGGATTCATGTGTCCTGCTCAGTGGCTCTCATGTAGCTGTGCTCCCCTAAGGACTCATGTGTCCTGGTCAGTGTCTCCCATGTAACTATGCTCTTCCATGGACTTAATGTGTCCTTCTCAGGTCTCCCATGTAGCTGTGCCCCCACCATGGACTCATGTGCCCGTCTCAGTGTCTCATATGTAACTGTGCTCTCTCCTAGGAATTTGTGTGTCCTGCTCTGTGTCTTTCACATAGCTGTGCTACCCCATGGACTCATGTGTCTTGCTCAGTGTCTCCCATGCAGTTGTGCTCCCCTAGCGACTCATGGGTTGGTAGGATCTCTCATGTAGCTGTGCTCCCCTTGGGACTCATGTATCCTGATCAGTGCTCTCCCATGTAGCTGTGCACTCCTAGGTACTCATGTGTCCTGGTCAGTGCTTTTCCATGTAGTTGTGCTCCTCTATGGTCTGGTGTGTTCTGCTCAGTGCTCCTTTTCTCTCATGTGGCTGGATTTTTTTGTTAGTCAAAGGCCACCTTTTTTACATTTGATGCAAAACACTTGTAGTGTTTATTATGAAAATAGTTCTATATTAAATATTTCTTATATAGAGAAGGAAATAAACACTAGCAAGTGCTTTTTCGTTTCCAAGGAGATATGCATTGGCAACATTTGTCTCATCAAGTGCTTTTCCTTGTAAAGGAAGTAAAGGAGACCTGCTGGGGAGCTTTGGGTCAGGCTTTCCAGAGGACCCTCAGGACTTTCAGTTCCTGGCTCTCTCTTCTTCCATGCCCACTCCGGAGAATCTGTGAGCCCAGTTCTGCCAGTCCTGGATTTGCTGTTAATTTTTGGGTCTTGAAAGAGTCATAAAGCCTTTCAGGATCTTCATTTGTTTGTATGTTTGTTCATTTAAGAAATCTTCCTTGTCACTTATTTATTTATTTATTTTTTGAGTTGGAGTCTCACTCTTTCACCCAGACTGGAGTGCAGTGGCCGCTCCCGGCCACTGCAGTCTTGACCTGCTGGGCTCCGGTGATCCTTCTGCCTCAGCCTTCCAAGTAGCTGGAACTACAGGTGCCTGCTACCATGCCCAGCTAATTTTTTTTGATTTATTGTAGAGATGAGGTCTCACCAAGTTGCCCAGGCAGGTCTCGAACCCGCGGGCTCAGGCAATCCACTCACCTCAGCCTCCCAAAGTGCGGGATCACAGGTTGAGCCTCTGAGCCTGGCTATTGTCACTTATTATATACCAAGTAATCTCTTCTTTGTAAAAGGGAGAGAGTAGAGACTTGAATAAAGGTTTTTTAAAGAACTGGTGTTAAAATTCTATGAATTTATTATTGTGATTCAGTAGGATTTAGGGCTTTTTGTAGAAGTATTTTTGAAATAACTGAAGTAATTTAGAGTTTTTTCTTTTAACTCTGAAACATTTTAGTGAGAAAATTATATAATGGCAGATACTTTTTCTATTTCATTCTGAGTTGAAAACAATAAACCTTTAAACTCAACTGTGAGTTTTTCTTTGTAATTTTTGGTAGTAGATAATTCTGAGTCTAACTTTTCTGTTGTTATTGGCAACACCTTGGGCACTTAATTCCTTTTTCAGATGATGGTATAATGTGAGCATGGGGAATTTCGAAATGCATGTCACTTCTACTTCCAGGTGCTGGATTCTGAATTTTGCATGGTCATACTTGCATGGAATCTTGAGATGTGGTGATGTCACATCATGGCTCATGTTTCTGTGGAGTCTTAATATGTGGTGATGTCACATCATTGTTTGTGTTTGCATGAAGTCTTGAGATGTGTTGATGTCACTTCATCGGTCATGTTTGCGTGGAGTCTTTTTGATGTGATGATGTCTCATCACTGGTTGTGTTTGCATGGGGTCTTGAGATCTGGTGACTTCACGTCATTGGTCATGTTTGTGCTGAGTCATCTTGAGATGTGCTGACATCATATCACTGGCTATGTCTGCATGGATTCTTGAGATGTAGTGATGTCACATCAGTGGTCATGTTTCCATGTCCTCTTGAGATGTGGTGATGTCAAGTCACTGGTTGTGTTTGCATAGAGTCGTCTTGAGATGTGGTGATGTCACGTCAGTGGTTGTGTTTGTAGTGAGTCGTCCTGATATGTGGTGACGTCACGTCACTCCCTGTGTTTCCATGGAGTTGTCTTGCGATATGATACAATAGTGTGCAGAAGGGACACACTGAGACCTGAGGCCAGCACTGTGACCTTGAGACTGACATTGCCCATGCTACCGGATATATTAGTTCACAGTGTCTAGTGTGAGATTCCATGGTTTTATAAAGTGATATTTTTACTTCAATTTGTTATCAGAAATTTAATATAGTATTGATTATATGAGGGAAGAACCTCAAAATGAATTTATTTGTAAAAATTTTTGTATTTATCCTTACATGTTTAAACTTCAGTCACCTTCAAAGTACTCTCCGTTTGATGCAGTACACCTGTAGAGACATTTTTTTCCACAGCTCAAAACAATTTTTGAAGTCATCAATGTGATGCCTTTTAGTGCTTCTGCTGTTTTCAGAGATCGGGTAAATAGGGTGAGTAGGACACGGGGGTCATGCCATTTCTGATGAAAAACTGCTGAACACTTAGTGCGGTGTGGGCAGATGCTCTCGTAAGTCACCCACCATGAAATGGGCAATGCATTAAAAATATCTCCTCCCCCCAAAATTCACTGAAACCAAATGTAGCCTTTTATATCAACGCTAACTGGTACATTGATGCCAGTGGGATCCTAGAACGCTTACCTAGCAGGGGAAGCCTGTACTACAAGAGGCCTGCCCTCCAAAAAATAATTCCAGTTTTTTTTTGGGTACTCCTCATGTTTATTATATCTCCTTAAATTTTTATAGGCAAGTGAGATATGTTAAATATGTATTTGAACCTATTGAATTAAAATTTGTTTAAGATCCAAGTGAAGATGCTGAAGGTATCAGTCTTATACTCTAACCAGTGATATTTTGAATCTATCAAATACCTATCTCTAGAGATGGTTGTACATAATTATATCTTTGAGATGTGGTGAGTCACTGAGGCAGAAGTCCTTTGGGTGGTCCCTTGGTATCTATCAAGCAAGAGGAGCTTCCTCTGCAGTAGGTTTTTGCCAGGTCTTCACATTTATAAAATAGGTTTACCCATCTGCTCAGTAATTGTTCAGTTATGTGACCTTTTGCTTTTTATTGTATTGGCTACTGTACATTATTTTATTTCAGCTTCTAAGAAAATGAACTGCAGGTACCCAGTATAATATTAGTTGGCATAATTGTTGGAAAAAGGCCTCAAACCTTTGTTTTTCCTTTGAAGTACACATTAGATGTTGGTCAATTGTAAGATCTAATTCTAAGGGGATTTATATATCTAAGTCTATATATTTCTCATGTCTTAGTTTTCCTAAAATATTTTTTATGTTTTCCCTGTTTCTTGATGGCTTTTTACTTAAGTCTAATAGTCATCTTTAGAGGGAGGTGCTCTCTGAGTGTCTCAAGTTACAATACTTAATTATGTGCTCTCAAAGTTTTCCTGACAACTTCATGCAGTTAGGAGTCACTGGGTCTGCCATTCTGCATCTAAAGTGTATGCATCAGTGGTCTTAGTATATATTCATGGTCATGCAACCATCTCTGTAAGCAACTTCAGAGTATTTTTGTCACCCCAAAAGCGAGCTACAGCCCCGTTTGCAGCCCCCACCTCAGCCCTGGGCCACCACTGACTTACTTTCTCTGTGGATTTGCCTGTTCTGGACGTCACTTACAAATGGAATCATACAATGGATGGTATTTTGTGACTGGCTTCTTTCACCCAGCCCTTTCAGAGTGTGTTTGAGTTTTGCAACCACTTTGACTTTAGTGGTAATGGTACAGATTCCAGACTCAAAATCAGGTCTCCGCCGTCTGCTGACATGGAGCTTGGCCTGTGCGGGGGCCACAGAGGACAACAAAATCTCTGGGTACCAGGTACATCTGTGGGGCCAGAAGTGAGTTTTGCGACTGTTACGACAAAATAAAGCTCCTGTCCTCCCTTCCTGTGGGTTCAGCATTGGGAATGCGTGGCCTTTGTTCTTGTCCTGCCAAGGCCGTCTGATGCGCCCCGAGGTCCCTCGCCCCCACCCCTGTCACCCCCGCGTCTTCCTTCTGCTTGGTCTGATCCTGGGCCAGGCCTTGCCATGCTCTTCCTGTGAGTTGTCTGTTCTCAGCATTTTCTTTTGGTTTTATCAATGTCATTTCTGCGCAGACCTTGACATGTCTGAAGGGACACTGTCCCTGGCCATCACTGTCCCTTTTCTGCCATGATGCGTCCTGTGGTACCAGTCTCAAGGCCTCTTGTCTGGTTGTCCTCTCTAAAGTCTGCTTAGACACAAGTGCCACCTTTGAGGTGAGACTTTCATGGCCTCCCCGTTGGGTCTCTTCTCTCTTGTTCCTTGGGTTTCCTTGGCCTCCGGGGACTGTGTCCTTGAAGGACTGGCTGGGCCTCTGCTCTCTTTCTGTTAGCTGTCCTGCTTCCTTGAGGTGTTGCTCATTTTCAGTTGAGTTCCGTTCCCTTGAAGAGCACCATGGCCTGCCCCTCACCCTGTCCCTGTCATCACGCTGTGTCTACCTCGTGCCCTGGGAGCTCAGCCCCGAGTTCTCATTTTATCCATGTCTTTCTTGTCCTCAGGACCCCCTCCTTAGTTGCTGGCTTTGTGCTTCTCGAGCTCACCCTGACTCTCCCTTCCCTGACACATTATATCGCACTGTGTGTGTAGAGCTGAGCACTGTCGTCAGTGTGTCATTCACCAGCATGTTTAGCCTGGAGGAGACTCTGGGGATGCCATCCTGGGTCATGGGTGGAAGGTCTGTCATCTGGGGGAGGGTCCTGAGTGGGATCACTAGAGGCTGGTGAGCCACCAGAAGGGACTGCTCTGGTTGAGGAGTGGGTATGATGGTGGTGCTCATTGCTGTGCCCTTTCTAGACAGGGTCATAGGATAGGGCATTTGGATGGCGCATGGGGCTTAGTCCCCTTGAGTGTCAGAGAAGTCTGGGTACCTTGAGAACCCTGTTCTCAATGTCCCCTGGAAGCTCAGATCAGGCCATGGGAGCTGGGCTCAGACACGCTTGAGTTGGATGATCCTTTTGGTCCTGGACCCTGTGAATGTCTCGCTTATTTGCCTGTTTTCACTGTGTGTCTTTATTGTATGGCTATATCAAGTGTTTGGTTTTGCCTCCGTGTGCACAGGCAAGTGGATGGGCCTCCCCTCAGGCATCGCGTCTCAGTTGGACATCTCATTTGTGTTTCTGTTTCCTGGGAGTGGGTGCTGGCTTTGTCTTGGCCACTGCCAACTCCCCGCTGCCCCTGACTCATGCCTTGAGGCTCCTGCCATGTTTCTCAGACTTCCTACACTGCGTTTTGTGGCTGGAAGGAGCTGCTTTGTTTTCGTTGCCTAAGGGCGGGCTTGACCTCTTGACCTTGCCACCTCTTCTTGGTACAGTTAGCGCTGCCACCGTGGAGGCACTCCATGTGGCGTCCTTGCTCATTTCATCAGCACGTGGTGACATGGACGTTGGGCTGTGGGCAGCCAGTATGCATAGCTCCATCTGCAGGGCTTCTTCTGGTGCCGTGGCACGTCATGGCAGCCACTGGGGAGAAGTACCAGGGCAGTCGTCTGTTGGGCTGGAGGGGTGGAAGTCATTTTTGGTGTGTGTGTCCAGTGTCTCTCACTGCTGGGTTGCAAGAAAGCCTGCCTGCTAGGATAAGGTGGCTCTGCCCCTCACCCTATGGGGTGATGTGTCATTTGCACCCTATGGGATGATGTGTCTTTTGCTGGTGAGGAAAGGTCTTGCCGGTTTCTCCAGTGCAGGCTGGTCTTGCTGGCATAATTCTTCAGCACGGTTTATATTTATTATCTGTCTGTGTTGTGCCTAAGTGGTGAGTTGGGGACTGTGTTTGTATATCTAGCGATGGTCTGGCTTCCCAGAACTGGTGGGGACCCAATAGAGGTATCTTACTTGTAAGACCAGAGCCTGTGCAGGTGCCTCTGCAGTGCTCAGTTCACAGAGATTGTGAACATCCCTCACTGACTCCCCAGTGAATTTACTTAGGGTCAGGGCCTTTGTGCCATCTCATCTTACTTTGGACACTCCCGGGAAATAGGTGCCTTCTTGTTTCACGGACAAGGAGGCGGAGGCTGAGGAAAGTGGGATAATGTGCCTGACTGGGATGATGTGCCTGATGTGCCCCAGATGCCTGCATGTTCACACTTTCTGGGGGCTGAGCATGCTGATGTGGAAGCCACACTGATTGCTTACATTGCCCTCTTCCTACTGCTGGCCTTACCAAGAAGCTGCAGGCAGGTGACAAGCATCCGGAGGTGAGGATGAGCTACCTCACACCCCCAGGGAAGAGCTGATAGACCTGACTTCCCCCTTGCTGGAGTCGAGGTGATAGTTGTCACTGAACATCCTCATGGCCAGGTGAGCTCCTGATACATGGGGAGAGCCCCACAGTGGCATACCTGCTGAGAGGTCCAGGGTCTGGGGTCCCAGGTGCATCTAGTACAGATGGTAGATAAAATGCGGGTGCATGTCATTGTGGCGAAATAAATGCAAGGTTCCACCGAACTTCTCACAGCTACAGAGGTTGTTCTGGTAGGGACACCTGCATGTCCCAGCCTGGCTAGCCAGAGGGCTTGGGTGAGATGTGCTCTTTCTTGGTGTGGACCATGGCTTCCGCTGTGCAGGGGTCATCCTGTCATCAACTTCTGTCTCTTGTCCTGACACTATTGTGTTGTCATCAAGTCCGCGTTGACTTTGTTTTGAAATAAATGTCTTCTAAGAGCCTGGAGCATATTAGAAAGATACAGGTTTTAAAGAGAACTTGATGAAGTTAATTGAAAATACAGAGATGAGTGTCAGTTCAGCCTTGGCTTCTTCAAGTGTGTGTCTAGGAAGCACATTCAGCTGAGCAAGCAGGACTGAAATCACTGTACAAGTTCCCCTGTGACCGTAGGTTGTGGTGGGGGGGAGGACATTTCAGTACCTTGACCTTCCTACTGCGTTTTGGGCTTTGTGTGCTGACTGAATTCAGAACACCTTTCACTATGTGTGGCTCATTCTCCAAATATTTGCGACTTCTCTTTTTATGTTGAATAAATCTTCCAGATTTCCTGCTCTGATTTATCAAATGAGGGTTTTTGGTCGCATAATAACAAGGCTGGGTGGTGTGATCTTAATCTCATGTTTTCTTTAGTATTTAGATTTATGTAATCTTAATAACAAAGATTAAGTTTAAAGAAGATTGCTAAACTTTGGTGGCCTAGCAGAGCCCCAGTGTGCCTTCCAGATGGCAGAGAGCCCAAAGTAACTCCACCGATTCTGTCCAGCACTCCTTCACAGGCAGTTGCACAGGGCCCTCGGGCCTTCGTGCCCTGCTTCTAGCCCATCTCTGCGTACAGGCCTCATCGAGTGTTACACTTGTCTGAAGTTCTATACTTTACATGGAGCTGCTGAGGTTGCTGGGAAGCTGCCTGTCCAGTGATGTTCTAGAACTGCGATAATCCAAGTGTATGAGGACACCTTGGCCCACCCGCCCTCCTTCCACAGTCTACTTCTGATGCCACCTGGGAATTTTCACCAGCCAGCACTGGCTGGATGACTGTGTTGAGGTGCTTGCTGGATGCCCCAGGTGGCTTTGTGGGCCTGTCTTCAGGATGCTGCAGCTCTGGGAGCTCAGGAGAATGACTGGGCCAGCAGGAGTTGGAGGCCCTCACCACCACCCATGCTGCCGTGGCCTTTCTCTGTCTGATGGAAGCAGCACTGCTGTGGGAAACAGGAAGGATTGGAGGACGTATCCTCCATTGGCCTGTTGGGAGGACAACCACTATGCCTACCCCATACTTCCTGTCTTTACAGATGGCTTCTAGAAACAGGCAGGGCCCAGTGAACATCCATGCCAACGGGAGCTGGGGGCCCTCACCACCCGCTCGATTCCTTCACCTCGTCTTCATTTTAAAAAGGAGACACTGGTGATGCTGACTCATGCAGTCATCGCAAAGATAAGCAGAGACAGCATGTCTCACCTTCCACGCTCATGGGTCCTGCCGCTTCACAAGCCTCTTCTGCCATCCCTGTCCCAGCATGCATTAGGTGTCCATGAGGCATCAGCTGCCCAGGAGCTTTTTCTCACCTGCCCTGCGACCTCTTCAGCTAGACACCATGGAACACATTTCATGTAGGTCATCATGGTGGGTTCTTGGATTTATAAAATGAATTTCATCTGTGTTGCATGAGAGAATCCCATCTCATCTGGAGTTTACTTTGAAAGATCATCCTGAACATTCTTCCTGGGAGGCAGTGGGGGAGGGTGAGGGAGGGGCCACATGCTCAGGCAGGGGTGGGGGAAGGACAGCCGGAGGGTTTTCCTGGCTTAGTTCGCAACCTGCTGGCTTTGGCCAGGATTGTCCTATGGCCAGGTGTGACTGGGATTTGTAACTGAGCAGAGGCTAATAGGGCCCCATGGGACACTGGTACTACATGGAAATAATTGGTTCTCCATGCATACAATGCTCTTTCACTTACTCAGTTGACAAACAGTTGTTAATGTGCTCTGTGTACAGGACACTGGGCCAGTCCTTGAGATTCAGCGGGCGTGTCTGTCACCATGAGATTTAGCCGAGATGACAGACAAGCAACAGAAAACCACGATCCAGTTTTGAGTGCCAGGGTAGAGAGTAGCTGGGAAACTTTGCCAAAATATATTAAAATTATTTTTCCTGTGTTTGCTTTTCCCATTAGACTTTGAAGGCCAGGAGTGCATCTTTTGCAACTTGGTATTTCCAGAACCTACTCTTAAATGCATCCCTGCATAAATAGGTATCATTTCAAATCTGATGTAGACAAGATATTTATTAATGATATACTTAGACTGTATTTGTGGAAGTCTCAGCCCTATCAGTGGAAACACCTGATAGGTCCTTGACTTACTGGTAGTTTCGTTCTGTGAGACAAAAGGTGGATATTGGCCCAGCTGACTCACGTGGAGGATGTTGGTGAAAGTGGCTGTTTTGTTTTGGGGTTTCATCATGATGGGAATTGTGCAAGAGCCGCATGGCCTAGATTTTCAGAAAGGTTTTCCAGGTAGTGCAGAACAAAGGTGACGTTCCCTCCAAGGCCAGCAGAGCTGTACAAAAGAGGATGGTTTCCTCCTGGTGGGTGGGATGCACCAAGGAACAAAAACCATGGCTGTGTGATTGCAGATAGCACTGGTGAGCACAAGCATTCAGGGCCACTGGAGGAGAAGCCAGACACAAGAAAGTTACTGAGCTGTAACTCACACACCATACAAATAGCCCCCTAGAAGCTTATAGTTCGGTGGCTTCTGGTGCCTTCACAGCTGTGTTGGCCCGTCACTGCAATTTTAAAACATTTTTCTCACCTTGGACGTAAGTTCTGTGCTCTCCCTTCTACCTCTTTGTCCCCAGCTCTGGACAGCCACGAATTTACTTTCTGTCTGAAGACTTGCCTGTTCTGAATATTTTGTATAAATGGAGCACTGTGGGGTCTTTTGTGACTGGCTTCTCATGATAGTTTTGAGGTTCATACATGTTGTAGTATGTATCATTACTTTATGTTTTATTTTCAAGTAATAGTTCATTCTGTGGATATGTAACATTTTGCTTTTTCATTCATCATTGATGGACATTGAGGCTGTCCCCACTTTTTGGTTGTTGAGAATCCTGAAGTTGTTCGTGTGTAGTATGTTTTCATTTCTCTCAGTGAATGCCCACAAGTGGGATTGTTGCTTGTGTTGCAACTCTGCTTAACCTTTTGGGGACCTGCCCACTGTTTTCCAGAGTGGCTGCTGCATTTTGCACCTCCACAGCATTGTGTGCACAAGGGTCCCATTTCCCCAAGTCTTCACCAACACTTGTTGCTGTCTGGCTTCTGACTTTAGCTGTTGGGATGGTTGTGAATGATTCATATTTCCATCCTGGTTAGTGATGCTGAGTATCTTTTCATGTGTTTTTGGCCAGTTGTATATATTCTTGGGAGGAGTGTCCATTCACATCCTTTGCCCGTTTAAAAATTGTTCCTTTTGGCCACTGCCTTATTAGGTTCTGGTGTGGCCATGTGTTCTTTGAGCTATGGCTGTCGCCATGCTTCATGCTTCCTGGCTTTGCCCCCTTCCTTGCCTTGGGGAGGTGAATCTCTTCTTTCTTTCTCTCTTTCTCTGATTTACCTCTTAAATAAACTCTATGTTCTAATCTAAAAAAAAATGTTCCTTTTTGGTCTTTTTATTGTTGAGTTATAAGTATTAAATATGTATTCTAGACATAGATCCTTTCCAGATTTGCAAAACTTTCTCTCATTCTGTGCTTTGTTTTTTTACTTTCTTAGGAAGCCAGATTTGAGGTGGTATACGAAAGAAAACAGGACAGTGAAAAGCTTGAAAAGATGCTGGGCACGGTGGCTCATGCTGTAATCCTAGCACTTTGGGAAGTTGAGGTGGGAGGATCGCTTGAGACTAGGAGTTTGGGCAACATAGCAAGACCTCTACAAAATTAAAAAAAAACACCACCAAAAACCCTGGCATGGTGGCATCTGTAGTCCCAGCTTCTTGGGAGATTAAGGTGAGAGAATCACTTGAGCCCAGGAATTGGAGGTTGCAGTGAGCTGTGATCACACCACTGTACTCCAGCCTGAGCAGCAGAGCAGGGAAAAACAAAAAACAAAACACGAAAACCCAATCATGAAAACAAAAGGAGTAGGCTGAGCTCCTACAGATATTTTAGAAAGGTTATACCTAGGGTGCCATGTGGCTTGCAATAAAAAATTTAAAGTGATTTTAAAAAACATTTTGGAAGTGTGGTACACATCAAATACTCAAATCATGAAGGTACAGCTTGATAAATAAATTATCAGAGAATAAATATGCATATCACCATTATAACGGTCAGAAAAGGAAACATTAGGGTTCCCCCAGAAACTGTCTTAAGTATCTTTGCAGTCAGTAGCCTTTCTTCACCACAGCTAATAGTTCTTGTGACTTCTGTTATCTTTGGTTAATTTTATATATTTTTGAAATTTGTGAAATGGGATGATACAGCATGCTTTCTTTTGTGCCTGGTTTCTTTGCTTAACATGTGCAGTGTATCCATATGTTGCTTATAGCTGTGGTTCGTTTTCAGTGCTCTGTAGTTTTCTGTTGTGTGAATATCTGACTATTTATGCATTCTGCTCCTGATGGACCTTGAAGTTTCAGTTTTAACTTTTTGCAGTGACACCCTTTCTTGTATGTGTCTTGAGTGTGCACAGCATGCATTCCTTGGTTCTGTGTCTGAGAGTGGCCTTGCTGTGTCACAAACTGCACTTACCTTTGGCTTTATTAAAGTATATGCAAATTCATTTTCAATCTTTAAAACAAAATGAGAAATAAACTGAGTGTGGTAGCTCACATCTGTAATTCCAGCACTTTGGGAGGCGGAGGCGAGAGGATTGCCTGTGCCCAGGAGTTCAAGACCAACCTGAGCAACTTGACGAGATCTTGTTCCTACAATAAGTCAAAATATTAGCATGATGACACATGTGTGTGGTTCCAGCTATTGAAAGACTGAGGTGGAAGGAATGCCTGAGCCCAGCATGTGGAAGCTACGGTGGCCATGAGCATGCTACTGCACTCCAGCCTGGGAGACAGAGTGAGACTGCGATGTAAAATAAAATAAAATAAAATAAAATAAAATAAAATAAAATAAAATAAAATAAAATAAAATAAAATAAAATAAAATAAAATAAAATAAAATAAAATAAAA
>NW_007248682.1:75136-126762 GCF_000164805.1 Carlito syrichta
CGAGGTGAGAGGATTGCCTAAGCCCACGGGTTTGAGAACAGCCTGGGCAACTTGATGAGACCTCCTCTCTACAGTAAATCCAACTGTAGAGGTGGATTAGCCAGGTGTGGTAATGTACGCCTATAGTTCTGGCTACTTGGAAAGCTGAGGCAGAAGGATCACCTGAGCCCAGTAGGTTGACAATGGGTGGCCATGAGCATGCCACTTGCACTCCAGCCTGGGTGACAGAGTGAGACTCCAAGTCAAAAACAAAACAAAACAAAAAACCAAAATGAAGAAATAAAAAAGGCTAGACCCACTATTTCTTTTTAACTGGAAGTATTTCAGAGGAAGCACTCCTTTTGTCAGGTTATCTTTCTCAGACAAGAAAATATTTTTCAGACAGGGGTGGATAGAATGTGGAAGATGAGGCTAGAGAAGAGAGCCCTTAGCCACGGAAAATATATATAGTGCTGAAGTGAACTTCTCCCTGAATATGGAACACTGCAGTTCTGAGGAAACCTATTTGGGAAATGGCAAGACATTCAAGGTGAGAGACCTCCTGGAGGGGCACAACTTGCTGTCTTTTCCTTACCCTTACTTCTGATAGTCATAGCCATCACTCCTAAAGGAGGCAAGTCAGCAAGAGAAAGGTGTGACACAGCTATTCACAAAGCTTTCCGTGACATAGAGGCTTTGGAGCCCTGAGACCCAGGGAGCACTGTGTTCCTGCTTGGGTTTGATGAGGGTGGCCATGGGAAAATGTGGTTAGACAGAAGGGAATGGGGGACCCCATGGGACTGCCTGTTCAGCCCCCTCTCTGCCTCATTCCCTCCCTTGGGTGTGGGGCGGGATCTGGAGTGAGGGTCTTTGGACCTGTTTTCAGGGGACATGGGTCAGAGAGTCCTCTGTGACCAGCTTCCTAGAATGGCAGGGAAGGCCGGAGGAACGTGGACTGAGCCCTCCCAGTCTCCTGGTGTCCAGAGGACTTTGGGGTCACATTTTCCTGGGAAGACCAGAGTGTCCTTGCTGCTGAGCTCTCCTGGTTTTCTGCTGTCCAGAAGACTTTGGGGTCATGTTTTGGGAGCCCTGACACTCATGAAATTGGAGGGTGAATCAGTGTGTTACTTATTTTTTACTATATGAAGGAAAATTGATCAGGTGTCAATTTTTTTGAATTTGGGCAGAATTCAAGTGGAGGTTTAAACTGGTGACCTCACGTCACTGAGAGAAAAAGGGAGTGTTTCAGGGTGGGGTGGTTTCAGGATTCAGAAAGCACGAATTGGGTCTCCGTTGCTGTGGCCTCTTGGTGCCCCTGGTGCCGGTGGTACCAAGGTCACCATTAGGTTCAGCTTAGGAAGCCGGCTTGTGGCAAGAGTCTTGAGACACTTGTACTTTGAATGGCTCCATGGTGTGGGGGAGGCACGTTAGTGGGTTACTCCTAAGTGCAAACTGATCACCTGGGGACTGGGGATACAGGGGAGAAGGGGTGACACTGCTCCTATAACATGAAGAGATCAAGTGCATGTGCTGGAGGGTGCAGAGGCAGGCAGGAGGAAGTTCGATATGACTCTCTCTGCTGGATGGGGTCAGATGACTGTGCAAAGCTTTCTAGAAGTTGGAGGAAGGAACTGGGGCTTTTATAGGCCTGGAGGAGCCTTGGATGGATGTTAAATCTTCGGGGAGCAGAATGATCAGAATTACACTGAAAAAGCTTGCTTGCAGTTTGGAAAATAAAAAGCACTGCTTGTAACCCAGGAAAACAGGGAACTCTTATGAGAGTCAGGGTAGCAATCTCAAGTGTGAACCAAGACAGTGGGTCCAGAAGGCAGAAGGGAACAGAAGTAGGGTGGGAGGGTACAGGGGGCAGGAGGGAGGGATGGAAAGAGTCATGCGGTGCTTTTCTTGTTTTTTTTTGTAAAACAGATTCTAAGGAGGATAAACAGACTATTGGTTGAGGGATACTGTCTTTTGGTTTCAACAGTGTTTAGGTTGACAAAAGGCTGTCCTGACAGCAAGACTGTATGTGGGAGCCGGGTGTGAGGCAGAGCACTACAGGTGGAACGTGTGCTCTAAAGACGTGGTTGTGGCCTTGGGAGCTGGGGGATGATTTCCCTCCTGTGTTGCTGCCCTGTGTGTAGTGACCTCCGGTGACAGCTCAGATCTTGAATGGTTTTATTGTTGACAAATTTACGTGTGAAGTAAAATTAGAAAGGTAAGTTAGGGTAGTAGTTGACAGAATCAGCTACTGCATATTTAGTAAAATATGCATTCACAAAACTCATAAATTTTCAAAGGGGTGCAGTTGGTTCTTGGAACGGAGTGGACATACTGCTTTTCATGCTGAAAACACAGTATAATTATTGAACAGATAGATGGTGTCTCTTGTGGTATCAACATTTCATGGAAGGGTGGTTAAGAAAGATGCCCACAGAGGCTCCTTGGGATGGATACTGGGGAAGGTCGGGAGCTTGCTTTAGAAGAGCTATAACATAGGAGCAGGAGGAGACACTCAAAAGAGTCCATGTATGACTAGTCGCTGGAGGCACCAGGAGAGGATAGGAGGATTTCTTGATTTTTGTGAATGAGAAGGGAAATCATGAAACAGAGTTACATTTACTGCTTTTGTTTGCTTCTAGTCCCAGTGAGTCTGTGGGAAGCTGTGGCTGAGAAGGCCGCTACAGCCATGGCTTCATCCACAGAGATGTGTCAGAATGTGGGTGTTGAGTCATACCAGACCTGGTCTGGGCCTGCTCTGGAGATCTGATTTGAGCGTGGAAGGGTGGTTGGGAGTCTGAGAGGTCTCCACAGCCTGTTTGCATCACATGTGGATGGTGGTGATAGTGTGTGACCTAAACCCGCACGTGTAATTAGTCATAATTAAATCAGATGGTACTATGTACTTAATAATCAATTAAATCTGTATCTGTTCCATGCCTGCTGTCTTCCAGGGATTGTTCTACGTACCACTCTTCCAAGTGGACATAGCACACCCCCATTCACAGGCTAGTGAGTGGAGACAGACTGCAAGCAGCATAGACTTGTAAACTGCGTCTAGTGTGTCAGAGTGTGTTGGGCATGGAAGGGTGGAGGGGAGAGGGATGTGAGATGTGTGGAGTGGTGGGAATTTTAGACAGGGCGGCCAGAGAGCGCCTCCCTGAGAAGGTGGTCTTTCTAAAAGTGAACTTTATACTGTAGTGTAACAAACACATAGAGAGTGAAGAAAGCTCATATGTACCACAGGGTGGGTTTTTGCTGAGCGGACACTCTGTGCAGTGAGTGTTGAGATTCAGAACCAGGTATGACGACCCCCCAAGGCCTGGCCACCCCTGTCCTGCCGGAGCTTGGTGCAACTCAGTGTAGCCGGCTATGGGCTCTGTGTTGGTGTTATCATGCATGGTGTATTCCTTTGTTTCTGGCATCCTTTATACAATGTTGCACTGATGAGATCTGTCTGTGCTCTTACAGTATCTGTGGTTTATTCATTTTTGTTGCCCTTGAGTATTCAGTGGTATGGCAACATACACTTTGCCATCTCCATCTCTGAGTGGTGAGTGTTGCTGCTGGGAACATTTCCCCAGGTATCTTTTTAGTAAAGGTGTACGTAGGGGATATCGTCAGGAGTGGAGTGGCTAGATCGTAGTGGGTATGTGTTCACATTGCAGACGCTGAGGAAGTTTCCTAGGTGACTTGATTGATTTCTGTGCCCATCAGCAGCATGCAAGCCCAGACTCGGGGCAGCACTGGCACTGCCTGCTGTTAAACTTCAGCTGGTCTCGTGGCCGTGTGGACGGTCAATTGTGGAAGATAATGCATTGGGACACCTTTTCATATTTACCGGCCATTTGGATGCCACTTGTTGAGTGATAGAAAGGTCTAAATTTTCATTGTGGTGGTGATTACACGACCATATGTTTTTGTCAGAGCCCCCAGAAGAACCATACACTCAAAAGTGTGAGTTTCACTTTGCAGATTAAACCCCAATAAACCAAAGGAATACTTGTTGCTTTCCGTACTGATTTTGGAAGAGTACTCTGTGAGTGTGTGCCCTGCAGAGGGACTTTCCTGCCTCTGGCTTGCCTTCTCATCTCTCTTCTTGTCCAGTGTAAGACATTCTTGCTTATCCTGAGCTCACAGCGGTAAAGCTGAGTTTCATGCAGGTGTCTAGGGAGACTTGTTAGACCAGAGAGAGTCGGTGGAGACCACCCTGAAAGGTGTGGGGCAGTGGGTGGTGCCAGGCTGGGGGTTTGCTGTGATACCTCTCTCTGTGGGTGGGCCTCCTGGAGGGTTTTGAGCAGAGCCTTGACATGGCCCCTGACCCCATCCCACTGAGGTCTTAGGAGGATGGTGAGGCTGTGGTGGGAGGAGACTGCTGGGCGGTGCCGAGGAGGAACCAGCTGGGAAGCAGGTCCTGGAGAGTGATGAGGGCAACTTGGAGCTGGTGGTGGCAAGAGTTGGTGGTCAGTGTGTCTTGTGGGTGATGCTGATGGATGTTCACACATCTAGAAGGGGGTATGAAGGGAAGAGGTGTCAAGAGGCACTGTGCTTTCTTTTAGTATTGACTTTATTTTTGGCCTGAATATTGGGAAGAATGGGAGTTGGGGCATTGGGGGATGGGAAGGGTGATACAGAGACCCACTATTATCTGTCCATATTGCCACAGCCTCTCAAGAAAGGCATGATGAGGAATCGAGCGGGCCTGCACGGACTCACATTCCTGAGAGCTAACAAAAGGGGCTCTTCCCCTTAACTCCTATGCATTCCCAGTAAAAACTTCAAAGATCCTTAACTTCCCTGTAGACTGTGTCCAATTAACTGAGAGATGTAAATTCCCATTTACTCCCTTTTCCTAGTAGTTACAGGTTTGAATAATATAGTATAAAGGTAAGTCTTGTGATTTGTATAACTTTTGTCTATAACAACATGTAGTAATGTATGATGTCTGAGGCCCTGTTAACTCCCTTTACTCTATGGCAAGCTTAATTAACGCTTGTCAGGTGTTACTGATAAAAAGCTGTGAGATATCTCTGGTAACTGGTGCTAAAATATAAGGACCATAAATGTCATTATTGACAGAATGTGACTGTGACTCAAGTTCTATACAATGCTCTGATATTCATGTAGTCAGTATATAAGTACCAACTACCCCGAACTTATAAAAGTGGACTTTAAAACTTGGAGGGTGAGCAGAACCATTTTAGAAAGGCCAGGAGCCAGGTTCCACTCCCTGGATTCAAATTCAGAAATAAACCTCTTTCTATCAGTTCCATGCCTCTTGATTTATTGGTATCAAGAGGAAGCAGCCTAGCGTTACTCAGACCCTAACAAGGGCAGTGGTCCCGTAGGTTTGTATCTTACGGATACAACTTTAAATATTTCGAACATTTTATAAAGAAAGGTCCTTGAATGCCAAAAGCTTAGGAAAGACATAACCTCAGAATCAGGGCAGTGCCTTGGATTGAACATCCTTAACTTCATGAAATAACCAGGCAAGGTCTTCCTCCTCCATTCTGTGAGGACCTACCATGCTGGCATGGTTCTGTAGGCTGGCTCCGGGCACCACTCATCTGTAGGGTGACATCTATGTCTGTTGATTTTGATACTACTAACAAATGAGCATCACATCCTTAGATGTGCCGTAAGATGGATCAAGATTAGAATCCAAATATCAGAAACAAAACAGTTACAGTGGGCTGAGTATCATTTCTAGCTTAGAAATACTTCATTGCGAGAGGATTGCCTGAGCCTAGGGGTCCGAGACCAGCTTGGGCAACTTGGTGAGACCTCGTCTCTACAATATATCAAAAAAATTAGCAGGGCATGTTAATATGCACCTGTAGTTCTGGCTCTTTGGAAGGCTAAGGTGGAAGGATTGTTTGAGCCCAACAGGTCAATGTTGGGGTGGCTGTGAGTGTGCCACCTCACTTCAGCCTGGGTGACAGAGTGAGGCACTGACTCAAAAAGAAGAAACACTTCATTTCCTTAAAAGTGAGCACATGGCCAGGACATGTCCTCCCCAGGACAGCCACACACGTGTTGTCACCACAGAGCCCGTTGCTAATCTTGGTACTTCCTTGCTTCTAGGCCCTGCAAGAGGACTGTTTTTCAAGTTTGTTTTGGAGCAGCAGAGCACTGAGTCGTTCTCATCCCTGGGGAGAATGCAGCTCACACTTTAGCTTCTGTGTACTCCGTTCTCCTCTCCATCAGAGCTAAAGCCTGGTGCAGGTGGTGGGCGCGGGTCTGTGGTGACTAGGCAGCATGGTGACCTGAGCCCAGGGGGCACCGGTGTGAGGGGACCTGTCTGTAATAACCCCACTGTTTGTGCCGGGCAGGGCTGAGATGTCCTGAAGGGTCTTGGTGTCACTAATTGGCTTCAGAAGTGTGTAAGTGACCCAGCTCAGGTTCTCCTTTGGGTATTACCTGAAAAATACTCTATGCAGTTTGATAGTTCAGAGTAATTTGATTATTCAGAGACATCAAATGTCCTTTGTAAGATTCTGTTGCCATTTTAAAGATCAGTTGTATGAATAGCTAATGATTTTTTCCATCTCTGTCAACTGATTTTTTTTTTTTTTTGAGAAAGCAGGATTTTGAAAGGACAGAAAAGCTCCCACAGTGGAAGGGGACTTCAAGGGGTTGCCCTCTGTCAACTGATTTTTTTGGAATTTAATGCCTTTATCACAAAAAGAGACTTTTACCATCATGATCACTTCTTAGAGTTTCCAGGCTGCGTTTGGTGTCGGGTAATAGTACTGTATTTTAGTTACCTGATGTGTCTGTGGTTGTAACATGATTCCTCTGCTCTGGGGGATGGAGGAAATCAGTGAAAAGTTCACTGCTGCTTTTTGGATGAAGTTAAGCCTTGGCACGAGGAGCCAGTCACTTCACATTCAGACACAGAATTGGATCACCTCACCTGTAGCAGGGACTCTTCTGAGGGCGCTGCCTGATGCTGCAGGGCCTCCATAGACTTGCATGGGGTAGAAGTGATGTGTATTGTGTCCTGAGTTCTGAAATGTGTTGCCAAGTTATTGTCATCAGACTCTTTACTGATAGCAAAGCCCATTTGCCTCTCTGTGTCCGGCAGAGTTGGTGACATTAGGAGGAAGGCCATCTGCGAGACTCCAGGTGCTGGCTGTGGAGCTGGCCCAGAAGGCCCCATGGCTGTGCTGAGTGCTCCATGTGACTGCTCCTCCACAGCTGCAGCTCTGGTGGGGAGACACTGAGGTGAGCAATTGCCATGTGTCGGTCAGGGGTTTTGGTTCAGCTACTGAGGTCTTTCTAGTTAGCACAATCAGAGAGTGATTTATTAAGGGTGACAGCTGGCTCAGCTGACTAGAGAGACTGGGACCAAGTCCTGGGCATCATGGCTAGTTCAGCATTGTGGAATGGACCACAAAGACATGCTGCCCCTGATGTGGCCAGGGGGCTCCAGATCAGGAAGCCGGAGCCAGGATCACCTGTCTCTCCTCCAGCAAAGTGAATGTGGCACACCCATGCCCTTCCCCATCACATGGCTGTGCTGGTGCACACACATACCCACCCCTCCCACGTGGTTGTGCTGGAACACCTTCATAACCCCCCCCATGTGACTGTGCTGGAGTACCCGGGTACCTGCCACCTGCCTCCCCACCATGTGGCTGTGCTGGAGCAACCACACAGCTGCCACCCCCGTGTGGCTATGCTAGAGCAGTGCACACTGGCCCGCCTACCTCCCTACTTGTGACTGTGCTGGAGCAGTGTACACCAGCCTCCCTCCCCTACCTTGTGGTGTGGCATGGTTGTACTGAGAATTCCCTGTGGTATCTGCCTGGTGGCACCTCTCTCAGTGTCTGCTGTGCTCTAGGCAGGGGAGGCAGAAAGTATAATCCTCCCCCTCCAATTTGTTTATTTGCTTTTTTTTTCTTTTTTGAGTTGGGGGTGTCTCACTCTGTCACCCAGGTTGGAGTACAGTGGCACAATTATGGCTTACCTAGCCTCAAACTTCTGGGCTCAGAGGATCTTCCTACCTCAGCCTCCAAGTAGCTGGGACTACTGGTGTGCACCACCACACCCAGCTAATTTTTAAATTTTTTTTGTAGAGATGAGGTCTCGCTATGTTGCCCAGGCTGGTCTCAAACACCTTGACTCAGGCAGTTCTCTTGCCTCAGCCTTCTAAAGTTTTGGGTTTACAGGCATGAGCCTCTGTGCCCAGCTTGAAATGTTTTTTTTTTTCCTGAAATAGACTTAGTGCTAGAAGGGACTTGGAAATCCTGTGGTCAGCACTCTGACTTTATAGTTATGTAGTTGAGGAAACCAAAGCCTGGGGTGAGGTGATGTGCCCAGGGTTATACACCTGGTGGCCTTAAGACTTGATGTCATAGCCCATCTTCTCTAGGACCTCCAGGAAGGCAGAGATTCCTCCACTCTGGGGAAGTTCCTGCACCGCGGGGAGGCCCTGGCTTGAGTCCTGGTGTGGTGCGGGTATCTCGGTGCGGTTGTCAGTTAACACCAGTGTTCTTGCATGTGTCCGGCAAACACTGGGGCGTTTGTTCTTCAGTGTTGTGTTTGTTCTTGTGTGTCGTGTTTGTTCTTGAGTGTTGAGGGAAATTAATTGCAGGAGTAAGAATCTTGTTCAAAGTAACAGTTGAGGGGAAGTACACTGAGCACGTCTGGCTGAAGACAGGTTCCGCTAGGCAAAGTGAGTCGCAGAGTGGAGAGGTTACGTGGCCTGGTTTCTGCCTGCCCTCCTGAACTGTTCATAGGTATGCTATATACAGCCCTTGCTGTAGCACCAGCCTTTCCACGCAGTCCCTGCTGGTAAAGAACAATTGGGAAGCTTCTGGGTGGCTTGCTTATCGGATGCTGCCTCTCAGGAGCCTGCCCTGAACCCCGTTTGGAATTGCACTCACCCATTCATTCCTAAGCCTCTTGTCCTGCCAGCCTGTCCTTTTCTTTCCAATAGTTCACAGCCCATACGTACATCTCCCCTCATGGTCTCTCTGTCACGTTTACTGCTTACTGTGTGTCTCCATGGGAGCAGGACTCTGTCAGTTGCAGATCCCCAGCATGAGGAATGAGGAATGCCTGCCACATGTGAATAATAAGCACATGTTGAATGAATGAACTGGCAAAAGCACTATTTTTTAGGATTCCTTCTGGTAAAAGTATGATTCTCAGTCCTAGTTGTATTCGCTGACTTATAGGGATGGCAAAATCATAGGTTAGTATGTAAAAAAAAAGTGTGTGAGTCATTATATACAGTTTTCTAGAACCTCCTTGTTTATTTAGCAATGAACAAGGAACTTGAGTTCAGATGAAACAGTCATTAAATTATGCCAGTATTATCAATGAAACAGATTCTTTAGATATTAAAATCTAGAGTACTAAATGATAAAAATGTATGCAGACATTCTCAAATATAGACTTGGTCATGCAGCTGGTTTTGAATATAACTGGTTTAAAAGGTTTTCATTGTCAACACTGTTGCCAAAAAAGTTGGACTTCAGAGTTTCAGGGTTCTGGGGTGCTGGAGGAGGGTGGGGGAGGAGGAGGAGTAGACCATTCTTGTATGGAGTCTTCCATCTGGACAGAGTTGACAGTGCTCAGCAGAATCATCCCGATGTGACAGCACGTGCCTGCTCATCTAGAGCTTCTGGAAAAGCTGAAACTCAAGGCATAGAGATGTACAATGAAGATAAGACCTGTCATGTTATGAAATGTTTTTTACCCATGCTGGTGGCAGTCTCTTGTTGAGTTCTGGGGCATAAGGTAGTTTACAAATGTGTATTTGTATTATTTAAATATATATGTTGACATTTAGAATTCAAGCAAATCACAGATGGTAGATAATGGCTCAGGAAGATATGAGGAGAATAGAAAATACCTTAGAAGTCAAGTATGCTCACTTTTTATATTAGCCTAAGTCCAAAGCTTGAGTGGCTTGCCTGAGGTCACACAGCTGGTTAATAGCAGAATTGGGACTAACGTTTGGTCACAAACATTTGCTGAAGCATCCTTTGTGAGAGAGGAGTGTACAGACTCTTTTGGGGATTATCCAGGGAGCAATTATGATTTTCTTTTGAGGTCTATGTTTTATCTTAAAAATTTCAAAAACTCATGTAGCTATTTCATCCTTTACAAATTATTTATGATTTTCTCTTTTTATGTGTATAAGCATGTGTTGTTTTTAGTCTTGCAAAAATGTGCTTATGTAAGGAATTGTCATTTGAAAGTTGAGAAAATTGACAGAGCGAAAGATCACCTTAGGTTATTGTCTTAGAAGGTGTTCGGAAATTGATGTTTTAAAGAAAGCTGCAGTGAATAAATATATCTACTTGATCTGCTCTGAAGTTAGATATATTATATTAGAGGAAATCAATTATAGTGCAGTGAAAATACCTTATTTAGAAAATATTTTAAACCTCAACTTGAGAAGAAAGGATTGTTAGTTTTGTCACTTCAGCATTCTGTGTAAGAGTAGTAAGATGTCATATTTTATGTCTTTTGCTTGATGGACTGGTTTTTGGAAGTGAGCGTTTTTAAAAAGAGATGGATTGTATATACATTTTCCATATACTTTTTTACAGCCCAAACTAGACCATACTTGCATAGAGAAAGACAGCCAACCCCACTGTGCGCCTCCCGTCCCCCCATCACACAAATGATGCTCTCACGGTTCTGCTTCTTAATCTCTTATGCAAATTGTTCTCTCACAACACACGGTTAAATGAGAGATTTACCATGCCCCTGAGTTGTAACTTGATTTCTGTGTGCTTCAAAATGCTGTTTTCACAACTGTTGAAACAGCAGGTGTAGTGTTAAGAGCTCTAGGCTGGCAGCAGGTAGTATGCCTTAATTTTGTCTGTAGAATTAGGGCGTTGCAGCAGTCATGAGGTCCCCTCTGGCTCTAGAAGCTTGTGGTCCGTCTTGGCTCACGAGGTGCTTAATGCCTCCATGCAATGTTTTCCCAAGTTCAAAGGACAGGGTACATGTTTCCAATTTCCTGCATCCCTATGTGGAGTGCTCCCTTGAGGGGCCTGTCTGGGAGCATCGCTTCACCCAGCTGGTGGGGCCTCCTGTGTGGTTCCCGGGGGAGTCATCCTATGGGAATGTGCTGTCCTGTCAAGGCCTCCTGCCATGTGGGGTGCGCTGTGCCAGCCTCAGCCTTCTGAGGAAGAATCCAGAGACATGAGGAGGCTCTGATAGACCTGGAGTCTTGTGGAGCCACAGCCACTGCCCTGAGAGCCTACCGCATGGAGTCCTTGAATTTTGTGGGAAGATGCTGCTTGGTTGTGTGTTGTTGTGTGTTAGCAGGTTTTCTGTGATCTGAGGACTGAAATGCGACTAGCCAGAATGCTTGCATGCTCACTTTCCCACACGAGGACCATGGCCATCTGTGTGTCCCTGTGGGCATAGCGGTGTCATGTGTTCAGTGATAGCCACACCAGCTAACTCACTTGCTTCAGGCGATGCACAGACCCCACAGACACTGTGTATTAGTCCCATTCAGGCAGTCACCTGTTTGCAAGGTCACCTTTGGCCTCTGTGAGTAAACCCATTGTGGCCATTGCCTGGGGGGTGGGGAAGGTACTGCTGTGGCCCCAGTGCTGCCATGGCTCCTATGCCAGTCACTCAGCTGCTCTCCCTCTGAGAGATGAGTTTGCTGATTTGAGAAATCAGCTCGGGTCAGAGATTGTGTCAAAGTCCTTGTGTTGCTTTGTGATTAAGCCTTGTGGTTTTCACATTGTGTGGATTGAAGTTTTGGGAAACTCGGCAGTTTGTTCAACACAGTTGACATGGGCTGAGCCCGAGGTCCCTGCGCCGGCCTTGTCCCTGTGGTGAGGTGGCTGTGTGGGCAGTGGGGAGCTGGGTTTGAGCAGGAGCCAGTGAGGCCTCAGCAGCCAGTTGGCGGACTCCAGTGGCAAGATAGGAAGAACCACCCACGTTTTCCATTTTGGATTCAAGTCACAGAAAGCAGGTTTCCTGCAGAAACCATTTGGCTTTAACAAGTTTACGGAAATTTCATCTTTGATCAGACTGATATTTTTATCTGCATTGTGCATGCATTTCAAATTAATTATTTCCCTCCTTTCGATCCATAGGTGAAATTTCAAATTTGAATCTCCTGTAGTACGGACTGCAACTAATTTCCAAGATTTTTATAAAAGAATCAAAAGGACTATACTTTCAGGTAAGGATCTAATTTTACTTTATCTTAATAATGTACCTCTACTTTTGCAGAAGTCTGGAGGTACCCAGACTTCTGGAATAGAATTATAGGTGAATTTCTTAAAAGTTGGCAAATTGAATTCTCCAGGCAGAATTCCACTTGTTTGGTGTTGACTGGGGGTGTCAATGGGGTTTGCTGCTTAAAACAATTAGAGAAGCAACATATAATGGCAATTAAAACATACACATACCCTCATTTAAATGTTTTATGAAGCTGCATTTAAATTTTTTTGTGAGATTATCCTTTCTTCTAATACCTACCACTTTCATCCCATGATTGGTCAGTCTGTCATCTGTCTATCATCTGTCTATCTCCCTGTATCTCTCTCTCTCTCTCTATCTATCTATCTGTCTATCTTACTATCTCTCTACCTACCATCATCATCTATCATCCATCCATCTGTCCATCCGTCTGTCTGTCCGTCTAATCATCATCATTACATATCATCATCCATCATCTATCTATCTATCTATCTATCTATCTATCTATCTATCTATCATCTATCTATCTATCTATCTATCTATCTATCTATCTATCTATCCTTCTATCCCAAGTATCTATCATCCATCCATCCATCCATCTATCTGTGTATCATCTTCTATTTAGCTAAAGCTTAAAGACATGATGGCTTTTAGTATAATTTCTCTACCTCTGTGGCAAACTAAAGTACTCTAATTGTGTTCTGGACATGAGAGGATTATAGAAAAAGACCTGTATTCAAAATAATTTGCAGTTTATAGGGCTTGTATTTAGAAATATATTTTCCTCAAGGGAAAGGGAACTATGCCAAACAAAGTCAGAAATAACCAACCCTCCCCCCTCAACAAAACACATTGCATAGAAAATATTATACTGGGTTGGGATTGTCATGTTTCTGGATATGAGTGAAAACATATTTCAGGCAAGTTATAGATTGACTTTTTAAACAATTACCTAATTCTCCTGTTTGATCATGAGGTATTGAGTTACTTGTAAATTAGTTTTTGTAACCTCTTTAGGATGGTTACTTTCCAAGTTTAAAATGCTTGAAAGTCCACTTTAGGTGATTGTCATCATTTGAAGAGGGACAGTGGCAGCAGAGTAGATGACCCAAGGCCACTTAGCAGCACGTTGTAGGATGACTCCCATTGTGGGCTTAGCTTTCTGAATGTGTTACTGGTGAACAGAAATTAGTTTGCAGAACTTCAGTGTACCAGCAAAATGACAGCCTCAGATGATGCCTGGACTCAATGTCTTTTCAGTCTGTCCCAGGACCAGCTCTAGTCAGACCTCGTAGTTTCTTCATGACTAATTTCCCTGTATCATGTTCCTTCTGGTTCCTCTGGGGAACACTCCAGGGCTTTCCTGGGACCCGTAGTGACTCTCAAGCATTTTGGTCTCAGAAGCCCTTTATACTGCTAAAACTTATCAAGGACCCAGGAGAACTTTAGTTATGTTTATTATATCCACTCCTATTTCAGTATTCACAATTAAAATGAAGAAAAATGTAAAACATAAGAATACACTGTGGCCAGGTGCAGTGGCTCATGCCTGTAATCCTAGCTATTTGGGAGGCCAAGGTGTGAAGATTGCTTGAGCCCAGGAGTTTGAGACCAGCCTGGGCAACATTGTGTGACCTTGTTTCTACAAAAATAACTAAAAAATTAGCTGAATGTGATGGTGTGTGCCTGTAGTCCTAGCTATTTAGGAGACTGAGGCAGGAGGATTGCTTGTGCCCAGGAGTTCAAGGCTGTGGTGAGCCATGATCATGCCACTGCATTCCAGCCTGGATGACAGAGTGAGACCCTGACTCAAACAAACAAACAAACAAACAACCCCCCCCAAAACACAAGCCCATAATCTTTAGTGACAGACTGATGCCATCATCACAGTCATGTGGCTTTTGGAAAGCAGTATGCTTATGAGAGTAAAATAAGCAGGTGACATTTTTTGTGCCATTTATATTTATTGTGTGACTTATAGAGAGAGGGAGGGAGAGGGAGAAGGGGGGAGAAAGGGGGAAGGGAAAGCAAGGGAAGGAGAGAGGGGAGGGAGAGGGAGCATGTGTGTCTCAATACAGATGCCATGTTCCTTTTTTTTTAATTTTTAATTTTAAAGATGTGGGGTACAATTCAGGGTTAGGTATACAAATGTTCATGTTTCTACTTTATCCAGGTACCATAGCATAAACACCAGAGTATCACATTTAGAGACAGGGGTCTATGTTTCTCTTTTGGCTCTGCATTTTATTTATTTATTTATTTATTTATTTTTTGTGAATTGAAGTCTCACTCTGTCGCCCAAACTGGAGTGTAGTGGCCGCTCCCGGCCACCACAGCCTCGACCTGCTGGGCTCCGGCAATCCTTCCGCCTCAGCCTTCCAAGTAGTTGGAACTACAGGCATGCACTACCACGCCTGGCTAATTTTTTTTTTATTTATTGTAGAGATGAGGTCTCGGCCAAGTTGCCCAGGCGGGTCTCGAACCCACGGGCTCAGGCAATCCACTTACCTCAGCCTCCCAAGGCGTGGGATTACAGGCTGAGCCACTGAGCCTGGCTAGGCTTTGCATTTATTAACTGGATTAGTAAATACTTGAGTGTGTTCTCTTAAAGTAAGGATACTACTTTAATTTCTGGAAGCTTATTGTGGGGATCAAATTAGGTAATGTGTTAAAGGGTTTTGTAAAGTATCAAGTGGTTTTTAAAACTTATTTTTACTTAACATAGTGCATTTTAACATAGTGCATTTAACTTTACTTTTAATTTTAATTTACTTTTAACATAGTGCATTTATTGGCTAACTGTCCTTGGGACCCATAAATTACACAGTAACGTATAAGTACAGTCTCACTAAAATAGTCAAATAACAGTTAAGTAATTACACAGTAATGTATAAGTACAGTCTCACTAAAATAGTCAAATAACAGTTAAGTTGAGTAATGCCCAGAGGTCACTGCTGGTTGCATACTTTCAATCCTTTGTGTATGTCTTTAAATGTATAAACATGTATGTACGTAATATAAGGGGTTTTTTTGGTTGTCTTAACATAAATAGTAACACTTTGTGTGTTTGTGCCCTTTTTTAAACCTAATATGACTTGGATCATTCCGTATTAGGATATGTAAGTTCCTCTCCTTCTTTTTTTTTTTTTTTTTGAGTTGGAGTCTCACTCTGTCAACTGGAGTGCAGTGGCCACTCCCGGCCACTGCAGCCTCGACCTGCTGGGCTCCGGCGATCCTTCCGCCTCAGCCTTCCAAGTAGCTGGAACTACAGGCGCCCGCTACCACGCCCAGCTAATTTTTGATTTATTGTAGAGATGAGGTCTCGCCAAGTTGGCCAGGCGGGACTCAAACCCGCAGGCCTAGGCAATTCACTCACCTCGGCCTCCCAAAGCACTAGGATTACAGGCTGAGCCACCGAGCCCGGCCTCCTCTCCTTCTTTTAATAGCTACATAAGTTTTTTCATACATTCCTATATTGATGGACATTTAACCTGTTTCTAATTTTTTACTTTTATAAAAAAAGCTCATGGATGTTCTTAGCTTTTTCTTATTAAAACATAAGTTAATTCTTACTGAAAGATTTATTCTATTTCCAGGGTATTGGGGGTTAAATGGTAGTAAATGTCTTCTGTATAAAATTTTAGACCTTTTTTACTCAAGTCAGACTAGAACTTGGACTGCTTTTATTGTTGGAAAATGTACTAGATCTTTTCTGGGAGAACTTTTTCCTTGTCGTTTTATACATTGTGTACATCTTGTTTGTGGTACTCCCATCTCACTGTTTGGATGGATTTTACAGACCTGTGTGTGGATTGCCTGAGTCGAGCTCCTGTGGCAGGATTGCTGTGGACATGCCCTTAGGCCGCAGGAATGGCCAGTCCTTACTCATGCTGGACGCTGTGCTCAGACCTCACTACAAATGGGATCTTGTTTCTTCCTCTCAGTAACCCATGATATTGGCAGTATTCTCTAGGTTAAGCTTTTATTTACTTTTTATTTTTATTTTTTGAGTCAGTGTCTCACCCTGTCATCCAGGCTGGAGTGCAGTGGCATGCTCATGGCTTATCACAGCCTCAGCCTCCTGGGGTCAGGCAATCCTCTCTCAGCCCGCCGAGCAACTGTGATTACAGGCATGGGCCACCAAGCCTGACTAAATTTTTTGGTAGAGAAAAGGTCTACTATGTTGCCCAGACTGGTCTTGAACTCCTAGGCTCAAGCATGTCTTATCACCTGTCCCCTCTAAGTCCTAGGATTACAGGCATGAGCCACAGTGCTAGCCTCTAGGCTCAGCATTTAGAAATAGAGAATCGCCAGGCTCAGTAGCTCAGCCTTTAGGAGGCTGAGGTGAGTGGATTAGCTGAGCCCGTGGGTTCGAGACCCGCCTGGGCAGCGGGACCTCATCTCTACAATAAGTCAAAAAATCAGCCAGGCATGGTAGCGCATGCCTGTAATTCCAGCTACATGGAAGGCTGAGGTGGAAGGATCGCCGGAGCCCAGCAGGTCGAGGCTGCGGTGGCCGGGAGCGTCCACTGCACTCCAGTCTGGGTGACAGAGTGAGACTCCAACTCAAAAAAAAAAAGAAATGGAGAATCAGAAAGGCCCATGCGCTTGCTGAGGTCAGTTGTGGATCTGGAACTCAGGGGTTTTGCTTCTGATTGTGATGCTGACCAGCCTCCCAGAATTTCCCTCAGTCTGAAATGGAACCTTCTGTCTCTGAAATCACAGTTGACTTTCCATATTATTTATATCTGTGTATCTTTTAGACCAGTGATAGTTTGGCATGTGCAGAAATGACCCATGCTCTCTGGGGTGTCTACTTTATATAAAGTCTTTCTTTTTTTTTCAGAAAGTAGGATTTAATGAGAGTACAGAAAAGCTCCCACAGTGGGAGAGGACCTGAAGGGGTTGCCCTAGAAAATCTTTCTAATAAGACAGTACGCTAATATACTATAAAGGCAAGCACTTTCTGAACTTAATAAGAATAGCATTTTGGAAAAGGCCACTAAATGGGGAGTTGATCTTGAATTCTATTTATTAACAGGATGACCTGTTTTCTCCCTGGTAAACTAATGTTAGACTCTGTCGTTCACTTTAGACTCAATCAGCCTAGCCTGCTGTTTAGTTCCCTGGTTTTTTTATTTTTATTTTTAATTTTTTTTAATCAGCCTCGGCAACACTGGTGTGGGTAGGGAGTGCTTGTGGGAATGTCTGGCTGCAGTAACCCTCAGGAATTGCGAAATGGAATTCCAGTGATACCCCCTCACTTTGAGTAAGAAGGAGAATGTTCCCAGGATGAGTTTCTTCATGACAGATGAGAGATTGAGAGATTAGAATGGTCTGCTTTGGTCGGGGGTGGTGGGTACACTTGAAGCCCAGACTTCACCACTATACAATGCATTCACGTAAGCAAAAACTATGTGTACCCTTAAAGCTATGGAGAAAAACAAACAAACAGAAACTAAACCTGATGAATTTGTTTATAGATAAATACAATTTCAACTTAAAAAAATAAAATAAAACGGTCTGTCTCCTGTTGATGAAAGTAGCAGAAGACAGCCTCAGTGTTTTTAAGCACAGTAAAATGTCAATTCTTATTATTTTATCATAGGCATAATAGAGTGTTTTAAGATGCTACGGGTGTTTCATTAGTGATCATTATAATTGGAGTTTTAGCAAAGGTATGCTTTCACATGCAGCTTTTGTATACCCTTTGTCACATTTCACCTGAATGATAAAATGAAACTCTTCTGAGTGTCAACATCTAGAGGCCCGTGGTGGTGTCAGCCACTTACCTATATTTGGTCTTCTTAGTGCCTCTCAGGGTTGACATGTGACTTCCAGGTAGCTGCAACAGACTCATCAGTGGACTCTCAGACTTAATGACTGAACTCTTCACTTTATTAAGAGGTTAGGATTGGCAGTAACCGGAAACTGCCAAGGGAAGGGGAAAGGCACATAAACATCAATGAAGGTATCTAATCTCAAACCAGGTGAAGTATGGAGGGACCAAAAGGAGGCCCAAACTTTACCTGTATGATGATCACTTGTATAACTAATCCTGAATTGTAACCCACATCTTTAAAAACAAAATAAGAAAACATAATGTGGAACCAATAAAAATGCAACTATGATGTTAAAGAAAAATAGAGACTGGAAAACATGGTAAACACAACTCAGATGCCATCATGCTGTTTCGTTCCCTGGCTTGACTTTTTTAAAGGAAATATTTTTGGTCAGCTCATGGTGGATAATTGCCTTTTAGAGAGATGAGGGTGTTGGCTCACCTTCCTATGTGGACGTGTTCACCAAGAGCTAGTCTGGCACCACAGGTGGGTTTAGAGCACAGGAGACAATTAGTTGCTGTTGATATGCATAGATTCAAATCATACCCAGGACTTCTCTCATCAGAGCATTTACATACAATTCTCAGCTTCTTTTTCTTCTATATCCAGATTAATTTACTTAGATAGATCCAGAAACAACATCGTGCTTTATTGTCAGCTACAATGAGCTCCTTTTTAAGACACTCCTTTTGGAGGAATTTATTTCTTTACCCAAAATTTCTAATTCATTATTTCTGTCTGTGCTCTACATCTAAAATTTCAGTGTGTAGAATTTAAATATTCATGTACATTCTGTCCTGGTGACTAAGGAGCATTATGTAAGGATGTTTCCTTCCTCTTTCAATATATTGACATCACATTCTGTGGCTTAGTGTTTGTTTTGCGTTTGTATTTCAGTGTAATCATGACAAGTTCATTCAAGCCATGACTGAACTGAGGGTAAGTGGTATTACAGTTGTTTGGCAGGATATGGTCATAAACACTTATTTTTAAACACAGAATGGCCTGGGGTGACTGTAACATTCAATTGCGTAATCACTGATGATGTTTTACAAACACAGGAATAAGTACATAGGTTGCAGACATCTTCAGTGTGAACTTGCTTCTAGGGTGGAAGCAACTTTAAAAACCAGCTAGAGAGTTCTCTTGAACTCTCTTAGGTTATATTAATATTTTTCTTTTTTTTTTTTGAGTTGGAATCTCACTCTGTCACCCAGACTGTAGTGCAGTGGCTGCTCCCGGCCACTGCAGCCTTGAGCTGCTGGGCTCCAGGGATCCTTCCGCCTCAGCCTTCCAGTAGCTGGAACTACAGGCATGCGCTACCACGCCCGGCTGATTTTTTGATTTATTGTAGAGATGAGGTCTCGGCCAAGTTGCCCAGGCAGGTCTCGAACCCACGGGCTCAGGCAGTCCACTCACCTCAGCCTCCCAAAGGCGCGGGATTACAGGCTGAGCCACCGAGCCCGGCTAATATTTTTCATTTAAATGAAATGTTTCTTATTGGATAGAACTGTGACTGATTTTCAGGTACTCTAACATTAACATTCGAAGAAATGAGTTAAAACGTTACCAGTGTTTTAAAAATGTATTGTATATATTTTTCAAAATTGTATCTCATTTTTCTTCTTTCTCCTTCCTTCCCTCCCTTCCTGGTATCTTTGAGACTTGAAAGCTGGTTTGCAGAAGATACCCTTAGAATTAATTCACCTTCTATAGACTAGGGGGTGTGGTGCCATTCTGTCTGAAGTGACTGGTGAGGTGGCACTTCTGTGGGCCTTAGAACTTAGCTTCTGGAAGTTTGGAGCACTTGGAGACATCTAGTAGGTCTGTGGTGGCTGAGAGGCTGAAATGGCTAGAAGAGCCTTTGGGCACACTTGGGTATTTTTGAGACTGATTTTTGAGTATTTTTTGACAAAAAAATTTTTACTTGCTCAGTTGCCCTTTGTGGTATTATGATTTATCAGGAGATTGGAGATACTTGACAAGTAGGACTATGCGTTTCTGTAGTCTCAAACAGAGCTTTTACTGACCACTCATTCTTCAGTTTATGGGTAAGAGTTTTACATTTCTGTAATTGCTTACATACTTTCTCATGTTTTTTATTCAAACTGATTTTGTCTGTAAACCTGCTTGGACAAACTTAATGCAGTTAAAGATATTTTCTTGACAGTCTTCAAGGTTGAACATGATAGAGTTTTTATGTTTGATGTATTTATCATTTTTAGTTTAAGTTTCACTTTGGAAAAGTATGACATGCCTGGTTTGATCTGTGAGTGGAGCAGTAATACCAGGCTAGGAAGTACCTGAGCTGCACCTTCACATATCTCCCAAGGTGACCTTTGGCCCTGCTGGCTCCTTTCTTGTGTCACTCCTACAGCTTGTGGTTTCCATGTGAACATCCTCCTTTGGCTTCTTCCTACATAAGGTGAGAATTTGGCTCCGCCCTTCTCTCCCTGCTTCCTCCAGTGATGGCTTTCTCTGTGTATTGTCTAAGCATCGTTCGGTATTTGCAGTATTGTCATTTGAATTTTGATAGCAGTGGCCATAGAATATTCAGGGTTCATATTTTCTTTCTCCTCAGAGATAGGGGTTTGCTTTCTGACTTACTGAGCTTTCTACGTAGTGAACTCTGGACTTTGCTTCAAACATTCTTATAGAACTATGAAGACTCAAGGGGCAAGACAGATGAGGATGCTCCCTAATTCTGGTGGCTTTGAGTGTCCCAGTCGTCTTACTGTACTGGCCTTGGAGCTGCCAAAGGGAATTTTAGTCACTGCCCTCTTAGGGGTCCCTGGGGTATCATCCTTTGGTAGACCTGTCTCCTGGCTACTGTGTTGCTGTCTTTCTGTTTTTTTCTCCCATTTGATGGAAGGTGTGTGTGTGTGTGTGTGTGTGAATATATACCAATACCTGTAGGCTCATGAGTAGGATTTAAAACAAGGTTTTATTTCTAATTATTTGCTGTTTCTATGTAAGAATGCACTTGATTTTCTACATTGACTTTGGATCCTGTAGTCTTGCTGAATTCACAACTTTAGTACTATAGTTGTTTGGTAGACTCTCTGGAGTTTTCTACATGAATGACCACAGGACATACAAATAAGAGATTTTACTTCTTCATTTCTATCTTTGAGCCTCGTATGTCCTGTTCTTATAATGGCTCCACTGCAGTGTAATCCTGACCAGATGTGATAGAATGAGCATTCTAGCCTCGGGAAGAAGTAATTCAACCTTTTGACTTCAGTTGTTCCTTTGGTTTCAGGCTTTTTTGTAGTCGCCCATCATCATCTGAGAATGTTCTCTACTATTTGTTTGTGGAGGGTATTTATTTATTATAAAGATGTGGGGTACAATTCAGGGTTAGGTATACAAACTTTGGTTATACAGGTACCCTTGTTGATGAGGTATGCCCCTCCCTCTTCTAGCAGTTTCCCTCAACTACTAATCCCACCCACCTCCCCTGATAGTTTCCCACTACTGCCAATCCCTTTCTTATAGTATTATAATTGTTCAAGTTTCGCTTATGAGTGAGAACATATGGTACTCTGTTCTTTGTTTCTGTGATAGATCACTGAGTATGATGGACTCCAAATCCATTCAGGTTGCTGCGAAGTCCATATGTTTGTCTTTCTTTATTGCTGCATAATATTCCATTGTGTATATGTACCACATTTTTTTAATCCAGTCCAGCTTCGATGGGCAACATGGTTGGTTTCATGTTTTTGCTATTGTGAATAGAGCTGCAACAAACATACGTGTACAGGTATCTTTTCTGTAGAATGGTTTGAGTTCCTCTGGGTATATTCCCTGAAGGGGAATTGCTGGGTCATATGGAAGATCAATTTCTAGTTCTTTCAGAAATCGCCACACTGTCTTCCAGAGAGGTTGCACTACTTTGCATTCCTATCAGGACTATAGAAGCTTTCCTTTTTATCCGCATCCTCGCCAGCATCTGTTGTTGTTTGTTTTATTAATGATGGCCATTCTTACTGGGGGTAGATGGTATCTCAGCGTGGTTTTGATTTGTATTTCTCTGATGATGAGTGAGCCTGAGCACTTTTTCATGTGTCTGTTGGCTGCCCATATATCTTCTTTTGAGAGGTGTCTATTCATGTCTTTTGCCCACTTTTTAATGGGGCTGTTTGTTTTTTTCCTTTCAGTGTGTTTTGAGTTCCTTGTAGATCCTAGATGTTAGGCCTTTGTCAGATACACAGTTGGCAAATATTTTTTCCCATTCTGTGGGCTGTCTCCCTGCTTTTTTGATGGTTTCTTTTGTTTTGCAGAAGCTCATTCATTTGATGAGGTCCTACTTGTCCATTTATTTCTTAAGGTTTGGCCTTTAGGGTACTGAATAGCAATTGGTCGCCATTTCCAATTTCCATAAGAGAGTCTCGTCATTTTCTAAGATTCTTATAGTTTGAGGTTTTACATTCAGGTCTTTGATCCATTTAGAGTTAATTTTTGTATATGGTGATAGGTAGGGGTTCTGTTTCAGTCTTCTGCATGTGGTCAGCCAGTTTTCCCAGCACCAATTCCTGAATAGTTCTTCTTTCCTCAGTGGTTGTTGTTGGAGGCTTTGTCAAAGATGAGTTGGTTGAGGAGTTGAGGCTTTGCTTCCACAACCTCTCTCCTGTTCCGTTGGTCTATGTGCCTATTCTTGTACCAATAGCAGGCTGCTTTGATTACTGTAGCCTTATAGTAAAGTTTGAAGTCGTGCCACTTTGTTTCTTTTGCTAAGGATTGTTTCGGCTATTCGTGGTTGTTTATGTTTCTATATGAATTTCTGTATTGTCATTTCCAGGTCTGAGAAGAATGATGTTGGTGACTTAATGGGTATTGTGTTGAATCTGTAGATTGCCTTTGGTAGGATGGACATCTTAACAGTGTTGATGCTTCCTATCCATGCGCATGGAATATTTTTCTATTTGTTTGTGTCTTCTTGGATTTCTTTGAGCAGCGTTTGTAGTTCTCATTGTAAGGGTCTTCACTTCTCTGGTTAGGAAGATGTTGAGGTATTTCATTTTTTTGTGGCTATTGTGAATGGGATTGTGCTTTTTATTTGGGTCTCTGCCTGCTTGTTGTTGGTGTATAGGAATGCAACTGTCTTTTGCACATTAATTTTGTATCCTGAGACTTTGCCAAAGTCCTTTGTCAGTGCAAGCAGGTTTTTGACAGATTCTCTTGGATTTTCAAGGTATAGGATCATATCAGCAAAGACGGATAACCTGACTTCCTCTTTTCCTATTTGGATACTCCTGATTTCCTTCTCTTGTCTAATTGCCCAAGCTAGGACTTCCAACACAATGTTGAACAGGAGGGGTAAGAGTGGGCAGCCTTGTCTTGTTCCAGTTTTCAGGGGAAATGTTTCCAGTTTCTATTTAGCAGTATGTTAGCTGTGGGTTTATTGTAGGTGGCACTTACTGTTTTGAGGTAAGTTCCTTCTGTACCCAGGTGTTTGAGGGTTTTTATCAAGAAGGGATGCTGGATTTTATCAAAAGTTTTTTCTGTATCTAATAAGATAATCACGTGGTTCTTGTTTTTACATCTGTTGATGTATTTAATGACATTTATGGCCTTACGATTGTTGAACCAGCCCTGCATCCTGGGAATGAAGCCTACTTGGTAATGGTGGATGATTTTTGAGATGTGTTTTTGGATCCAATTTGCTAGAATCTTGTTGAGGATTTTTGTTTCTATGTTCATAAGGGATATTGGCCTGTAGTTCTCTTTTTGTGTTGACTCTTTACCCAATTTGGGTATCAGTGTGATGTTTGCTTCATAAAATGATTTGACATCTTTCTTAATTGCCTGGAACACTTTCAGTAGGATTGGTAATCAGCTCCTCCTTGTACGTTTTGTAGAATTCTGCTGGAAAACCATCCGGTCCAGGGCTTTTTTTGGTAGGTAGTTTTCATATGACAGAGTCAATTTCCTGGCTTGTTTTTGGTCTATTTAGTGTCTCAGTGTCTTCTTGTTTCAACCTGGGGAGGTTCTGTGATGTCAGAAAGTCCTCCATTTCATTTAGGTTTTCAAGTTTGTTTCCATACAGGTGTACATAGTAGTCTTTGATAATCTTTTGTATTTATTCGGTGTCAGTTGTGATTTGATCTCTTGTATTTCTGATTGTGTTTATTTGGGCTTTTTCTCTCTTTTTCTTGGTCATTCTGGCTAGGGATCCATCAATCTTGTTAATTCTTTCAAAGAACCAGCTTTTTGTTTTGTTGATGTTTTCTATTGATATTTTTGGCTTCTGTGTCCCACATTTTGGCTCTTATTTTTGTGATTTGGATTCTTCTGCTAAAGTTGGGGTTTTGGTGGTCTTCTCTTTCCCGCCCTCTTAGGTGATTTTTTAAGCTCTCCATTTGTAATCTTTCCATATTGATGTGTATTCATAGAGATATAAATTCCCCTCTTAGAACTCATTTCATGGCATCCCATAGGTTTTGGTAAGGTGTTTCTTCATTTTCATTTGTTTCTAGGATCTTTTAATTTCTGCTTTGATTTCAGTGTTGGCCCAGTATTTGTTCAGCATCATGCTGTTTAATGTCCATGTCCTTGTGGACTTTGGGGAAATGTTGTTGATGTTGATGTTTATTTTTATTCCACTGTGGTCTGAGAATGTGCATTGCAAGATTTCAACCTTATGAAATTTGTTTATGCTTGATTTATGGCCAAGGATGTGATCAATCTTGGAATATGTTCTTTGTAGTGATGAGTAGAATGTGTATTCTGTGGTTCTTGGGTGAAATAATCTGTAGGTTTGTATTAAGTCCATTTGGTCAAGTGTCAGGTTTAGGTTCTGGGTCTCCTTGTTGATTTTTTGCCTAGATGATTTGTCTAGGGCTGTCAGTGGGGTATTCTAGTTCTCTGCTATAGTAGTATTAGAGTCAATATCTTTTTTTAGTTTACTTAGTAGTTGCTTTATAAATAATGGTGCTCCTGTGTTGGGTGCGTATATGTTTAGAATGGATATTTCTTGTTGATGGATTGAACCTTTTATCATTATGTGTATCCTTTTGCATCTTTTTAAAAATTTTTGGTAGCTTAAAGGTTGTTTTGTCTTATATTAAGATTGCCATTCCTGCCTTCTTTTGTGATCCATTTGCCTGGTAACTCATATTCCATCCTTTAACTTTGAGTCTGTGTGCATCCCTTGTGGTGAGATGAATCTCCTGGATGCAGCAAATAATAGGATCATGGTTTCTTATCCAGTTTGCCATTTTGTGTCTTTTCAGTGGTGCATTTAGTCCAGTTACATTCAGACTTACTATTGAAATGTGATTGTTTCTCTCTGTCATGAGATTCTTAGAAAATTTTTTCTTTGCTTGTTTTCTTTTGGCTTTGGGCTTAACATATGTGTGTGTTTTCTTCTTGTACTGTATTCTCTGTTGATTCTGTGCTCTACTGTTCTCTTGGGAAGTGTGTGGTCATTTTTTTTTTTTTCTTCTGCGCTTAACATCTTTTTAAGTGTCTCCTGTAGAGCTGCCTGGAAGCTGCATAATCTCTTAGGGTTTGGATGTCTGGGAAGGATTTTAATTCTCTATCACTGATGAAGTTGAGCTTTGCCGGGTAGGAAATTCTTGGTTGAAATTGTTTTTCTTTTTTCTTTCTTTCTTTCTTTTTTTTTTTTTTAGTTGGAGCCTCACTCTGTCGCCCAGCCTTGAGTTCAGTGGCATGCTCCCAGCCACCACAGCCTCGACCTGCTGGGCTCTGGCGATTCTTCCGTCTCAGTCTTCCAAGTAGCCAGAACTAGAGGCGTGCGCTACCACACTTGGCTAATTTTTGTTTTATTGTTGAGACGAGGTTTTACCAACTTGCCCGGGTGGGTCTTGAACCCACGGACTCAGGCTATCCACTCGCCTTGGCCTCCCAAAGTCCTGGGATTGCAGCCTGAGCTGCCGAGCCTGGCCAAAATTTTTTTTCTTTGAGGTCTTTGAATATAGGGCTCCAGTCCTTTCTTGCTTATGGTGTTTCTGCTGATAGGATTGCTGCTATTCTGATTGGTTTCCCCCAGTAGGTAGTCTGACCTTTCTCTCTTGCTCCCTTTAGGATTTTTTGTGCCTACTTTGTATAGGCGAATTACTGTATGTCTAGGGGTTAGTCTTCTCATTTGATGTCTTGTGGGGATTCTCTGTATCTCTTGTGCTTGGCTGTTCACATCTGTGGTGAAATGGGATAAGTTTTCTTGGATTACCTCCTGGAATATTTGCTCCAAGTTGTCCTCCATTTCCCTTTCTTCTTCTGGGATACTAATCAGGCATATGTTTGGCCTCTTGATATAATCGCACATCTTTTGTAGTCTTTGTTCTTTCTTTCGGAGTCTTCTTTCTATGTTTTTTACATATTAGGTCAATTCCATGTTCTGGTCTTCAAGTTCTGAGATTCTTTCTTCATCTGGATTAATTCTGCTTTCCACACTTGCCATCTTATTATTTATTTCCTGGATGAAATTTTTTATTGCCAAAATCTCTGTTACAAGTTCTTTCTGTGTTGCATCTTGTCTTTCTTGAGTCTTATTTATTCTTTCCATCCATTTCCTAATCCCTGTCATGTTCTGGGGACAGTTGTTGGCGACCTGCATTTTTTGGGCACCAAGGTCTGATTTTTCAGTTTTTTCTTTGGTACACCTGAAATTGCTTTGGTTTTTCCTCATTTGTGACAGATCTCTTGTTTTTCTCTTATTTCTGTTATTCGGTGTTCGTGGGAGAGGGTTTCCCTTCTGATGTTTGCTAAGTCCTCTATTCTTCCCTGTTTTTGGCTCAGGATTTGTTCTATTTTGAAATAGGATGGTGGAAGGGAAGCTTTGCTGTGTCTTGTAGTTTTTGAAATTTGATAAAGTAGGGGATGAGGCTCAGGCTGGAGAAAGTACCTGCTGCTACACCTTCTTGATCTTGGGTTTTTTTTTAAATCATGAATGGTTGTTGAATTTTGTCTGATACCTTGTTTGTATCTACTGAAGTGATCCTGAGTCTTTCTCCTTTATTCTGTTCCTGTGGTGCATGACATTGATTGACTGTTATTCTGGGGTTAAGCCAATCTTACAGTGTTGGGATAAACTGTATTTGCTCATGATATGCCTTTTATGTGTCATTAGGTTTGATTTTCTGAAATATTGTTAAAGAGTTTTTGTCTATCCTATGAGTGATACTGGTGTGTACTTTTCATTTTTGTTTTGTAAGGTGAGTTGGACAGTGATCCATTTCTATTTTCTGAAAAAGCATATTTAAGATTGGTGTTATTTCTTTCTTGAGTGTTTGACAGAATTGCCCAGTGAAACCTTCTGGACTTGGGGTTTTCATTTTTGAAATATTTAATAGCATTCAATTTCTTTAAGAGATATAGGGCTACTTAGATTTTCTCTTTCTTGTGTCAATTTTGATGAGTTCTATTTTTCAGGACATATGTTCATGTCATATAAGTTGTTAACTTTGTATAAAGCTATACATTGTATTCTTTTATAACCTTAAATGTCTATGGGATCTGGTTTTTTTTTTTTTTTCCCATTTGTGATATTGATAATTTGTGTTTTGTCTCCTTTTTTCTTGATTGCCCTAGCTAGAAGTTTGTCAGTTTTGTTGAATATATTATTTTTAAAGACTTGGCTTTTGCCTGTGTTAATTTTTTTCTATTGTTTTCCTGATTGTCTTCTGCCCTCTGTTATTTTCTTTATTGTATTTTGGGCTTAATTTTCTCTTTTTCTTGTTTTTAAAACTTTTTTTAGCATATTAATCATTATCAAGGATTTTCTTTCTTGTTTCTTAAGTTAGAACCTTAGGTCTTTGTGGTAGATCTTTTAAATTTTCTTTTATTAAGCATATACAATTATAAGATTCCCTCTAAGTATGTGTTTTAGCAGCATTCTATATTTTGATATATTTTCTTTTTCTTACCATTCAATTTAAAATATTTTCTTTCTTCTTTTCTTTCTTTCTTTTTTTTTTTTTTTTTTGAGTTGGAGTCTCATTCTGTCACCCAGGCTGGAGTGCAGTGGCATAATCACAGCTATCACAGCCTCAACCTGTTGGACTCAGACAATCCTTCTGCCTCAACTTTCCAAGTAGCTTGAACTATTGGCGAGTGCCACCATGACTGGCTAACTTTTTGATTTATTGCAGAGACAGGGTCCTGCCAAGTTGCCCAGGCTGGTCTTGAACCCCTAGGCTCAGGTAGTCCTTTCACCTTGGCTTCCCAAAGTGCTGGGATTAAAGGTATAAAAGCCACTGCATCTAGCCTAAAATATTTTCTAATTTCCTTTTAGATTTCATTTTTGACCCATGAACTCTTTATGGAGGTGCATTGCTTAATATAGTGGCGATTTTCTTAGATATCTTGTTATTGATTCTAATTTAATTCTGTTGTAATCAGAAAATATGTTTTTGGAATTTTAATCTTCTAAGTTTATTGAGACTTATTTATAGCAGCCATATGGTCTGTTTGGGTAAGTGTGCCGTGCCTGTTGAATTTAGTTGTCAGATTTTCTGTGTCATTTGGGTTTAGGTGGTTGACAGCATTGTTCAGATCTTCTTGGTCTTTTCTGACTTTTGGCGGGAGGAGGTCTAATTATTCTGTCAATTACTAAGATGGGGTGTTAAAATCTCCTGTGATAATGTGTCATTGTCCTTTTTTCCTGTCAATTATGTCTGTTTTTACTTCATTTACTTTGAGGTGAGTACACATTGAGAACTGTTATGCTTTCATGGTTAGTTGTCCTTTTATATTTATGAGGCATTCTTTTCCCTGGTGATGCTGTCTAAAAAGCTCAATGTGTGGTGGGACTGACATTGCCTCTCTTCTGGGTGGTCAGCCTGGGTCCTGTCATTTACAGTTTGCCACATCAGTTGCCAGTTCTGCACTTACTTTCCATCTTTCAGAATTTTATGGACATCTTGAAGATGCTGTTTTCTTTTCTCCCGTTTTCTTTTTTGAGTTGGGGTAACACTCTGTCTCCCAGCAAGGAGTGCAGTGGCATGATCATGGCTCATCATAGCCTCAACCTTCTGGGCTCAGGTGATCCTTCCACTTCAGCCTCCTAAGTAGCTGGGACCACAGGTGCATGCCTGGGAATTTAAAAAAAAAATTTGTGGAGATAGGATCTTGCTATGATGCCCAGGCTGGTCTTGAACTCCTGGGCTCAAGAGATCCTCCTGCTTGGCCTCTCAAAATGCTAGGATTACAGGCATGAGCCTCCATACCTGGCCTCATTTTTAACTTTTTAAATTTCACCTTCATTACTGTCATTTCTGGAGGTAATGGAGATTAGCATTTATATCCTATAGGGCAGAGGTCCCCAGTCCTCGGGCAGTGGACGAGTATTAGTTCCTGGCCTATTAGGAATTGGGCCACACAGCAGGAGGTGAGCAGCCGGTGAGCAAGCTCCATATTCTGCCAGATCAGTGGTGGTATTAGATTCTCATAGAAGTATGAACCTTATTGTGAACTATGCATACAAGTGATCAAGGTTGCACACTCCTTATGAGAATCTAATGCCTGATGATCCCTCCCCTGACCCCTGTCTGTGGAAAAATCATCTTCCATGAAACTGGTCCCTGATGTCAAAAAGGTCGGGACCACTGCTGTAGGGACTTTTTAGTTTCTTCACATTCAGCCTTTTAATGACATACATTGTTGTTAACCTGATCTGTAGAATGCAGAATACCAATTCAGTGTTAGCTTTCTAAGGAAAAAAGATTGTATGTGTGTGGTGTCTATTACATTTCAGTGATTTGAAACAGTGTATTTCTTGCTTTAGTTTTTATTTACACTAGAAAGTATCAGGGGTGTTTACTTTCTTTGTGTTTGGTTTGGTAGATACTGAACAGTAATGTATACATTTTTCATCTTGCAGTTTTCATAGTGCTGTCATTTTTTTTTTTCCTGTGAGGCTAACTGATGCATAAAATGTTGTTGTAAATGATGAGTTGTTTTTTGTATTTTGAGAATGTATTCTTGCTATGTTCTTTCAAGTGCTTTCTTTTTGAAAATGAGTACATTAGGCCTGTTTTATAGAATGGAGATTTCTTGGACCTAGAATTCAAAAGTCGCTGAATTGCCATTTTATTGTGGTTAAGTCATTGAACTACATAGCAGTTCCTTCATCTGGAAATGGGAAATGGAAACATCACAGAGTTGTTGAGGGTGTCTTGATTGTGCTAGAAAAATGTTTAAAAACACACCTTATCTGTGTAAGATGGTGTATTGAGTAATTAAGGTGTTCTTGGGTAGTTAGGAATTCATTTACTTATGTTTATTCTTTTTGACAGTTGACTGGTTCTTGTAATAACTTTTAGCTGCAGATTCTTCAGGTGTAAACATGCTCTGTGCTTTGTAAATGCTTTTATCATAACTCTTCGTGCCCGGATCCGGTTCTGCATGAAGACATGGTAGTTACCTGCCTAAGTGCCAGGCCTTAAAGAGCGCTCAGCCCTCATAGGCCTCTGAATTGCTCCTGTTCTGCCTGGTCTTTTGGATACTTTCCAGAGACTCCTGTTAAGTGCCTGTGTGATGTTTTTGGAAAGAAGGATAGAAGACACATCAAATCCCCCTGGTATTGGGGTGGCAGGCCTCGATTGACTTATGGCTGTCAGCTTTGGGAAGCTGGGAAGGGGTCCCAGGAGCGTGGGGGAAATGTGACTGTTTTATATCCTGGGAGGTCCATCCCATCTGGTCTCTTAATCACCATGATAATTGTGTGTCTGTTGTCACGTCTGCATTCAGAGACCAAGGATCTGAGTTCTAGCAGCTTCATAGCACTTGGTACCACTCCTGTGAGCCTGCAAGGTGTGTTCCAGGGTGAGGAAATGGCAGTTCTTACCTTCAGTGGGTGAACTGGGGAGAAAAGGGAGTATTAGTGACCTTAGTGCAGCTGGCATTGGACAAGATCACAGCATTCACCAATTATTTAACTTCCTGACTTATTTAACAGGTGTGGAACCCCTACCCCCACCCTTCACACTTGTATATTTGGAAGCAGCTAGATTATAGAGGAAATGACAGATTTGTAATCTTGTCAATGGGATAATGGTGATCAATACATAAAAATAGGTTTTAAAAAAAGAGAAAGTAGAGCTATATAACTATGAACTTTTGCATTTGTTGACTTAAAGTATAAATCGCTTTAGTGCTTGGAAAATTGGGTGGACTTTGTTTTAGAAGCTGTTCTAGTGCATTGCCTTTGCTTGTGATATTTATGGTCCTAGAAACATTCAAAATAATCTTCATCATAAGGTAGCATTATTATTGAATTGAGCAGACTTGCTTTTTGGCAGCTGCAGTGGGGTGTTTCCCATATTTTTAGGCTTTGTTATGTGTGCTGTGCTGGTTGGGTACCCTCGTCCTGTGGACCTGTTTCTGGTGTGATAACCTTACTTCCTTTCCATACTCCATGCCTTATTTTGAATCTGTAATACCCATTGTGTACTATGGAAAATAACTGCACAGATGTGTTTTAAGACAGGTTAGTACTATTTGACTTCTGTCTTATCCTATTTTTTCCTTTTGTAAAATTGTCGTTAACCTTAATTTTTGAGCTTCTTTTTAAAGAAAAGTTATCAATACCTCATAGTAAATGAAGGCAGTCTTTGAATTCCTCGTGTGTGCTTAAATGTCAAAATGTTTCCATTGTAATAGGAAGCCAATCTGAGTTAACGCTTTTCCTGTTTAAAGTTTAGAATTTTAATCAAGTAATACTTACCAGTAATTATGCTACTGGTTAGAACAGTGTTGGAGAAAGAAGTGGTCTTCCCGTGTGCATCTGCTGGGGACAGGACGCCAAAGCTGAGCAGTCGGGGTTGTTTGGTGTTGACACTGCGGCTGCTAGGCCAGATGCCCAGGGTGGCTCCTGGCTAGCCTTCCTTCACCTGGGTGCTAGTGACCAGAGTAGGCTTTAGAATCTGGATAAACAATGAAACTTTGCCCCACATTTAGTATGAGGAAGAGGGAGAGACTTGTTGGCCAGCAGAGTCTGAAGGTGACTTGATTTGGTGGATGTGGGCACTTGAAGAACACCTTCTTGCTTGGCTTTCTTCAGAATTCACTTAGGACTGAGCTCTGCTTAGGATTTTCTCTGGGTAAGGGATTTTAGTAGGAGGAATCACTTGATGGCTGTTACAGCACTTTTAAAAGCACTAGTTCGTTCTTGACTTCATGAAAGGTTAGAAGATTTTAATTTGCTCCACAGCAAATATTGAATGATCATGCATAGAAGATCAGCTCTCTGGGGAAGGCCAAGGTCAGGGTGAGAGCGCTTCTGTCTTAAGGATCCTGAGCCTTGTGGGATGGTCAGCACTGGACATCATGGTCATGTGCTGGTAAGTGCCCCAGTGAGGCCCAGCAGAACACTTCAGAGTATAGAGGGCACAGAGCCATTGTTTCCCTAGTGGAGGAGGGAAGTGAGGGCTTCTTGTGGGAGGTGGTGTTTAAGCCACATCTTGTTGGGTGGGATTTGGAGCTCACAAGGGTTCTTCAGGTGGAAGCCTGTGCATGTGTTGGGGTAAGCACTGCAGGCTGCCACGGTGTCTAGGGTGGAAAGGTCATTAATAATAACAAAGTCATGGTTATTGACTGTTTAACTCTGCTACTTGTTTTAAGTTCTTCTTGTGTTACAATTTTTCCCTCACAACAATATCATAACCCTGTGAGGTAGGTACTATTATCATCCACATTTTACATATGTAATTGAGGCACAAATAGGTTAAGACACTTGTTTGAGTGACACAGTAGGATTTGCCTCAGATTATTCCCAGAGAGTCCACTTTATTTTTTGTTCTTTGTAACTGTTGCCCAGGCTGGTCTTGAACTTCTGGTCTCAAGTGATCCTCCTGCCTTGGCCTCCCAAGTAGTTGCACTATAGGCATGTACCACTATGCTTATCCTTCTGAGAGTCTGCTCTTACTTACTATGTTGCTAATTTGGGAAATTAGCAAAGCTGAATGGGGTCCGTCTGTGTGGAGCCCAAGTGCCCAGATGGATAATACATTGGAAATTGTTTGCACATGGTCCTGTGTGAGGGCTTGAGCACATTCTCTCTTTTCTTTTAAGTTACTATGCTTTATTGCCATTGAGCTGCCATCCTACCTTCCCTGGTGAGTCACTACCCCTCATCAGTTCTTCACTGTCTTTTAGGTATTCTGGGGGGGTTCGAATTGCCCGTGAAGATGGCCCTCCTTGGCCCCATCCTCTGTGGCCCGTGCCCTCCATGGCACATTTTGTACAGCATTCATTAGGTGGTGGGGTCACTGTTCACTGATTTTCCTGAGCCTGTTTGTGACTACTTTGACTCAGTCAGCTCACCCGCCTGGTGCCTTGGTGCTGGGATGAAGGACTGACCACTCACCACATGAAGGGGGGCGGCGGCTTCCAGTTGTTGGGCTGCCTTTCTCCTTTGCTCTGAGTTGCAGGGGTTGACAGTCCTGAGAGGAGACCAAGTAGTTTATGCTCATGGAGCTCTGTGAGGAAGAGAGAGGAGGTGCCTCTGGGTGTGTGTGGCCTGGGCTGGGCCTTGGTCTTGAGGGAAGTGTAGACAGGAGTTGGCAGAAGGGAGGGGCAGGCCTGGCTGAGAAGTGACCCAGTGGGGGCAGATTGGAATGACAGCCTCCCCTGAAAGCTTTCAGGCATCCCTGCCATGTTGGATAAAGCTTTCAGGTGGAGACTCTCTCCAAAGCTTTAACTCTTGGAAGTTAGCCAGAAACATACGGCCAGCAAAGCACTTGCCTTACCATGGTTTGAATGTAAGATGAGTTCCTGACATGTGGAATGTGACATTCAGGTGTGAAGCAGCCTTTCTGGTGGTAAGTGCTGTGGAAAAATGGGCCCGTTGGGTCCAAATTAAACTTACTCTCCAGGTTGTCTTTACAGTCCTGCAACCATGAGTAACCTCACATTGACTGTGTGTCTTTTGAAGTCAGCCTAACTTGAGCCTCCTCTGACAGCCTCCTTGGGAGCAGCAGGGCCTGTTCGTGTTGCCATGGCGGGCTCCTGTGGTTAGTTCCGCTCTTGCTCTGATTGGAAGCTCTGACTGACACAAGATGAAAGGCTTGGGGGCAGCAGCTTAATTGACCTTGCTGAGGGGCAAGGGGTGAAGGACTCTGAGGAAGGGGTTGGGGTGCAGGAGAGGCCGTTGCTGTTCAGAAGCGTCTTTCCACAGCCGAAGCCTTTTAAGTGCTTTGGAAGTACGACCCAGAGCACTAGCAAAGAAGCCTAGAAACTACAGATGCCCAGAACTGCAGGTTCTCTCCCTCAGGAGTTCCTGTGAAAGTCATCCTGTTCTTAGAAGCTAAGGGGAGGAGACCGTTGTCCCCCACATGAGCAAGATCATAGCTCCTAAACTGACCAACTGCTCTTCTAGGGATTAGGGTCCTTGCCTTTGGTGGTGTGAGCATAAGGGAAGTCAGTGGTATAGGTGTGGCCTGGGCCCCAGGTCCCCTCTGCACAGTTGCTGGCTTTGGTTTTTCTTTACTGCTGATGACTGAAGGTTTTAGTGCTGTGGGTGTTAGAGCATAAGCTCTGTGAGGGTAGGGACTTGGTCACGTTTCCTAATGTATCAGAGTCTAGAATAGATCCATCCAGTAGAAATGCAGTGAACCTCTATAGATTAAATATTTTTAGTTGCTGTATTAAGAGGAAGTAAAAAGAAAGAGATAAAATTAATTTTAACCCAATATATCCAAAATATTATCATTTCAACATGTAATCAGCATAAAAATTATAGAGATACTTGACATTCTTTTGTTCACACTAAGTCTTCAAAGTCTAGTGTGTATTTAGTACTTATAGTATATCAGTGTGGCCAAGTACCATTCCAGATGCTTGGTAGCCACATGTAACTACTGCCTGCCACTCTAGGCAGTGGAGTAAGTACATCTGGTATATGGTAGAAACACATTAAATATCTATTACACGAAGGAAGGAACAAAAGGAAGGAGGGAGGTGAAAGAAAAGGAAGAAGAAAGTAGCAAAGCTTTTAAAAATGAATAAATGGATAAACTCTATTTTACTTGTTTTGGAGTGTCCTGGCAGTTCCTAACTAGAATACGTCTAAGTGATGTTTTAAATTTTTAGTTTAGTCTGGGCATGATGACTCACACCTGTAATCCCAGCACTTTGGGAGGCTGAGGCAGGAGGATTGCAGGTTCGAAACCAGCAACATAGTGAGACCTAGTCTCTACTACAAAAAATTAGCTGGGTGTGGTGGCACATGCCTGTAGTTAGTCTCACTGCTCAGGAAGCTGGAGCAGAAGGTTGAGGCTGTGGTGAGCCATGATTGTGCCACTGCACTCCAGCCTGGGTGACAGAGTGAGACCCTGTTACAAACAAACACTTTTGGTTTAAAATGATTTTACACCTATGCTCTCCTCAGCAATGTTGGTCTAGATAGCACCAGTTTTACTCTTTAGATCATAGGTCACATAGTTTCGTTTTTCATTGGGTTGTTGTAGGTTTGCCCATCTTCAAATGAACAATAGCTAACCCTTCTTATGGGTAGATATTAAAAGATAGACTGAGTACATATCATTAAAAATAATTGGCTAGACTGGGTGTGGTGATGCATGCTTGTAGTCCCGGTTACTTGGGAGGCAGAGATGGGAGGATTGCCTGAGTCTCCAGGAGTTTGAAGCCAGCCTGGGCGACATAGTGAAACCCTGTCTTAAAAGAAAAAGAAAAAAGTTGGCTAAAAGTCAGACCTTAAAGTTCATTTTAAATTCAGTAGTCTACTATACCCAAGAGTTGTGTGTGTGGTTTCTGTAGGTGTTAGAATCATCTGAATTATAGAAGAATGTAAACATTTGTTGAGTAAAAAGACCTTATGGAAAGGTTGCATATATGTGTTTCATACTATTCTTCTGTGTTACCATGTCACCTGCAGAGACACTGTTGCCCAGGAGGACTGTGTTCTGATTTCTCTTCTAGCATATGGAGAAATGTCTCTCTCTTACACAGAGTGAAAGTACGTAACCAGCACAATAGCCCTTCAGTGCTTAAATTATTGGATCTTATGGCTTTCTTGTTTCTTGAGCCATTAAAGTGGTTGGTTTTACTGTTTAACATTTAAACAAAAAGCCTAAAGCAGATACTTAGTGTATAATTCAATTTGTTATGGATAAATGCTATAGATGAATCAAAGTTGATTTCTAGAGTATTGGTATGATATGGCAGTGTCATGTCTCATCACCCTTTTGCGTATAAGCCAAGTTGGTCACCACAGAGCAACGTGTGTTAGTCATCAAAACACCAGAGCACAAAGGGCTTCACATGAAGTGCTCCGATATTTGAATTTGTGAGAAGCAAGTCTTATGTGCAGAAGGTGGCATTTATTGAGAAAAAGATAGACCTCAAATATAATTTTAAGCTTTCCCTAAGAAAATATGCAACATTTTATTCCCTTTTGCCCATTTTAGGGTAATGTGCTTTATACTTGAAAAAGCAAGCCAGGCTCGGTGGCTCAGCCTATAATCCCTCGCTTGAGGAGGCTGAGGTGAGTGGATTGCCTGAGCCTGTGGGTTCGAGACCCGCCTGGGCAACTTGGTGAGACCTCATCTCTACAATAAATAAAAAATTAGCTGAGCATGGTAGCGTACGCCTGTAGTTCCAGCTACTTGGATAGCTGAGGCGGAAGGATCGCCTGAGCCTAGCAGGTCGAGGCTGCAGTGGCCGGGAGCAGTCACTGCACTCCAGTCTGGGCGACAGAGTGAGACTCCAACTCAAAAAAAAAAAGAAAAAAAAAAAAAAGAAGAAAAAGCAGTGCTGCCAGACATGGCGGTTCACACCTGTAATTCCAGCACTTTGCGAGATTGAGGTGGGAGGATTGCTTGAACCCAGGAGTTTGAGACCAGCTTCGGCAACACAACAAGAAAAACCTCCTCTTTAGAAAAAAAACTTTAGCTCGTTATGGTGGTAGGTGCCTGTAGTAGTCTTAGCTACTTGGGAGGCTGAGGAGGGAGGATCTCCTGAGTCCAGGAAGTTGAGGCTATAGTGATGGTGCTGTGATTATGCCACTGCACACTGGCCAGGGCTACAGAGGGAGACCCTAATTTTTTTTTTTTTAAAGCATTGCCAATGTTATTCAGGAAACTATACAAACATGCTTCTGTCATAGCAGAAACTACTACCTATATTTTAACTGACCTAAGCCACAAGCAAGGAAGTCAGTTTTAATTTATTGTGTTTATTTGGGAGACCGTTCACAGGGAATTATCTCCCAAACCCCACGAACGCCACAACCCACTGTGTCATTGAGGGTTTAAGTGTGGGCAACTCCTTTTCACACGCAGGCTTTTCTTTTCACAGCCTGGGAACGCTATGCACACCCCATGTGAAATGTGGAACTCCTGGAACTCACCCTTCCGTGCCAGGGCTGACTCCAGTTCTGGTGTCTGTGTGGATATCACCACTCTCCCTTCCCTTTAGAGTAGCTTAGAGTCTGCCAGGGTCAGTGGGGAGAAGAGTGTCCTTGCGGAAGGTGGGGAAGCTTAAATCCACAGGATTACAGGAATGGAGGTGGGAGTCTCTGTGGGGATACTTAGCTCCTGAGTGTTAAAGTCACCTCAACACTGCCCAAATCCATCCAGGGCCCTAGTGCCACTTGTGTTTTGGTCTAGTATCTGGTTTCTCATGGAGGAGCTGCCTGAGGTCTTAAGTCTGTGGTCACTGTATGCCATGTATGTCTTTCACCACCTTATTGAGTATCAGTACTGATTTCTGATGAGTTGCCACAGTATTCAGAGAGATGTGTCTGATGACGTGTTGGAGGCCGATGACTTGGTTGGGGTGAAGAAGAGCCACCCTTCAGTAGGAGGCCCTGAGGGTGCAGACCTAGAAGTGGGTCATAGTACCTGGGGAGAAGGGGGCAGGCCAGCCAGAACTTCCAAGAGGAAGGAGGGGTGTGTTGTGCCTGGCATCTATCCATGGCTCAGGGGCCATGGGTTTAGCTACCTGCATACTGCACACCTCATAATTTGCTTCCCTTTTGCCATTCTGTGTCTAAGACTGGTGATTGTGGCCTAGGGAACCACCCCTTCTGTTGGACTATCTCTAAGATAGCACAAGTGAGGAAATCTGATGTCCACTGATAGCAGCAGATCTCTCCACCACTGTTGTTGTGTCTTGTGTTGTCTTAGAAATAGGACACTTCAGCCCCCTTTCAGATCCTGGTAGGTTGCAGGGACACGGGATGCCTTGTGCTCAGGCCTGTTGCGTGTCTTCTCCTCCATTTACTTGGTGATAATACTGTTCTGTGATGCTCTCATCCATTAACCTGGAGGCTGCACTGTGCAGTTGTTCAGTGTGGCTTTCAGGTTCTCCATGTGCATGGCCATGTGGTGGCAGAGCCATCTTTCTCCAGTCCCCGTACTGATGGTGCCGCACTGCACTTTGAAGCAGGAAGGGCCAGGTGGGAACATGGAGGGAACAGTGTTCTGTGGCCGGCACAGTCACGGTGCCAGCTTCCTGTCAGCTATCCAGATGGAAAGCAGGAGATGGAAGAGTAAGTGAAACTGGCGGGGAATCATTTGTCACTGTCCTTGTCCCACTCCCTGTTCACTTCTCAACGTTCCCATGACGGACAATAGTGAGAAGCAGTTCAGAACCTGTCAGATGAAGCTTGGACACTTGAAATGATACAGCAGTTTCATCCTGAGTTAGAAAATCCGAATATTTTTTTTCTGGTTATGAAGATCTTTATTATAGAAAAAATTGGAAAGTATAATAAGGTGTAAAGAAGAAAATAAAAATCACCCACAATCCCACAACCTATTATTAATGATTATTAACATTTAAACAAGTTCCTTTCTGTTATGTGGGGGAGGGGCAAACTTACTGTTTTGTGTCCTGTGTAGCATTTCAGTACTTCGAGCAGCTTTTTCATGTATATAACTGTTCATCAAAAGGTTGTTTTGGTGCCCAGGTGTTTCCCTTGGGTTCGGTATTGGTTAAAGCACATAAGGAACCTGCCTGGGCTCCCCTTCCTCTAAGGGGAGGTTGCAAAGTCCCCATGGGCTCCATAGAATGTTGACATGTTGATGCTGTGATGCTGACCACATCTCACCTCGTGTCATGTTCTTGTCTGTGTCTAGTTCTTCACCCGATGCTTCTTGTGGAGTGGGCCTGCACTAGAACTTCATAGCACAGTGATAGTGGAAAGGAAATTGAAAGACCCCAACCAGCTTTGAACCTGCTGTCAGTATTCGTAGCCTGTGGACTGGGGAGATGCAGACACTACTCAAATAATCACAGATAAGTGTTAGCTTATGACCTGGATGAGCGATTTGAAGAGGAGGTGAATGAATGGTGCTCACAGGACAGTCCAGGTGAACAGGATCGGGTGTTTTATTGACCACAGGTTTAAAATGACCCAGGTCATATGCCAGCAGAGAGGATGTCGCTCTGTGGAGACATTTCTGGTTTCTCCAGGGCCACTTTGTATTTTGGATTACCTTCTTTTAAAACTCTTCAAAATTTATCAAATTATTATAATCATATTTTCAAGAAGAAACATCTTAAACAGGACTCAAAAAGGATAAAATTAAGACCCAGAGGAAAATTGGAAGGCAGCGTTTTTAGGTGATTGTGGTGAAGCAGTGACAGGCATTATCAGAGGTGATGTTAACGTGCATTTGTGAGTGCAGGAACTTGAGTGTTCCAGGTTAAACCAGGTGTGCACTGTAGACAGGTAAGAGTACCTCCTAATACAGTGTGGGACTCGTCTGCAGAAGCTGATTTGTGACATGTCACTTGCCATATTCCTGCCAGCAGGATCAGCCATAAGGAAAACTTTTTAGCTCAGCAGCATAGCAATCTAATTGTTCAGGCTGATCAGACCCTGGAAACTCCGATATGCCATAACAGAATTTTCTGAACGCTGATGTCTGCTAGAAAATCACGTGTTAACAGCTAATGAGAAACCACATTTCCAGTAGCCAGTTATTTGACAGTGAAATAGATGAATCCTGCTCCTGGCAGGGTGGACACCAGGGCAACATCACTGTCTTAGGAGAGTGTCTTTGGGGCCAGCAAGGGTGGGCGGGACATTGAGGCTGAAGTGGTCTCAGCTTGAGACTTCTGCCCGTGTGTGCCTGCCCCTGCCGACACAGTGGCCTAGATTTCTTCAGATAGTTGTTCTACTGGGCCCAAACCCTTTTCTCATTGCTTCTGGCTAATTCCAGTGAAGATGGGGTGACCTTCCCTGATCCCCAGTAGCTTCAATCCTTGCACTCACCAGGTTTACTAACTGGAATCCCTGCTGCTGTTACCTTTAGAATATTATATATAGAGTATTATATCACTGAGTTCTCATTTGCCGAGGTACTTTCTGGCCTTGATGAGTGGTACTCAGATTCTGCTTATGAGAACGAACTGTCTTGCTTGAGAAACTTCTCTGTCTCCTTCACCCCAACCTGTTCACAACTCTACAGGCTTTCCAGCTTGATAGATCCCTTGTACAATATTCATTTAAAATCAGCAGTGAATAAAATGCTGATACCCAAAAGCAAACTGTTTCACTGTGTATTTGAAATTCGGGATTTGGAATCTGTTGGAATTTAGTGATATGGATTCCTGTTGCAGAAAATGTTTTTCCTGAGCTTAGCATGGAGCCATGCGCTTGAAGCGCCATCTTGAGCTGAGGCGAGTTTAAGGGGCTTGCTTTTGGCTCACCTGCTGGATGAGGATTAAGGAGAAAGATAGTGAAAAGGTTGTGGGTGGTTTATATTACTATTAACTCAAAGAGGAAGCCATGTAAGAGCTTGCTTGAAGCATTCTTTTCATCATTGTGGTTATGGGTGAGAAGTTCAGGGTTCTGACATGTTTTGTCATTGGGTGGCATCATAGGAGATGGTGCTGTGAGGTGGGAAGGGGACAATGGATGAGGCATGATTACAGCCAGATGGTAGCTCCCTTAGTGTCTTGGTCTGGAGAGGACCCCTTGGGACATTATTCTTTTTAAAAAAATTTTTAGTTTTAAATATGTGGGGTACATTTCAGGGTTAAGTATACAAGTGTTCATTATGCAGGTACCCTTGTTGATGAGGTGTGCCCCTCCCTCCCCTGGCAGTTTCCCACTACTGCCAATCTGCCCAGGGCATTCTTCTTAAAATGAGTCTGTAATGATCCATAATTTCATCAGATTAATAAAATACATTTCAGGTATTGTCAAGAAAGAAGCTTTGACATAGTAAAGACAAATATTCTTAATTTTTTGGCAAGTATGAACTTGTCAAACACAGAGCATGTGCTAGTTGTCTTGTTTTGCATTTCATTGGACTGGCAGGGTCCAGTACCCTTTGGGTTCTGCATAGGCTTATGTTGTGATTGTTAGTGCCACCAACATCATGTGAGGTCCACAGTTAAAAATGACTTAAAGGATGGATGCATTGGTGTCGCCTGTAGTCCAGCTACTCACGAGACTGAGGCAAGAGGATCACTGGAGCCCGGGATATTGAGGCTGCAGTGAGCTATGTTCGTGCCACTGCAGTGCAGCCTGAGTAACAGAGTGAGACTCTGATTCTAAAAGAAAGAAGAAAGACTCAGGAACTGGTCCTGCCATGAGGGTCTCTTCACCCAGAGCTCTCTCTGTACTTAATCTTCATGACTAAGCCTGCATTAGCACCAGGCTCACTGTCTCCAGCCTCTGGTACATGGAGGGCTTTGTATTTACTACGTCCTAATTGCATGCCAGGTGCTTGGTAGAAACACAGGGTGCTGCTTCAGTCCAGGCTTCTCACAGCTTCAGGATTTGGGACTTGGTTGACATATACCCACCATGGAGTATAACTTCCTGGGGACACAGTGGGGGAACCTGCAGCTTGGCTTCCCACCAGGGGTGCTGGGGGTGCTTCTCCACTCTCATGGGGTGGCCTGTACCTGCAGAGGAAGGAATGTGGTGATGTGAGAGCATCTCTTCCTTTTTCCCGAGGCGTCAGGTCCTTCTGTACCCATGGGCCAGACCATTTTCGAAGATGTCCATCTGTCCATCCACTGTCCAGCCATCCAGCCATCATTTGTCCATCTGCTGTCCATCCATCTGTCTATCCTCCATCCATCTGCTGTCCAGCTGTGCATTCACCATCCAACCATCCAGCCATTCATTCGTCTATCCGCCATCCATCCATCTGCAGTCTAGCTGTATATTCACCATCCAGCCGTCTAGCTATCCATCTGCTTTCCCTGTCTGTCCATCCATCCACCATCCAGCTGTACATCCAGCAGACATTTTCTTACTATGTTCTAGACCCTGGGGCTGTGCTGGTCACCAGCCCTCGTTGTCTCCCTGATATTTAGACCCTGTTGTCCAGAGACTCAGGCAGAGAGGATGGGGGAGGGGCATGTCTGGGCTTGGACCCTGCTCCCTGTGGGTGTCCTGGCCAGCGCCAGCCTTGCAGGGATCCTCAGGAAACACATGCTTATTTTGCCTCCATCCTTTTCACCTGATTTTTGTGCTTCTGGCCAACCGTTGTCCCATCTTTTCATTTAAGGTTGTACTTTGTTGTTGACTTGGGTTTGTGTTTTTTTGCAGTTTGAGATCAGTTTGTAGATCTTCAGAAACAAGCACGTTCTGCAGAGAAGTTTGGTCTAAGTGGTCGGTTACCCTGACTGGATATTAAGAGGCATTATGGTGAAGGTGGTGTGACTTTTTGCTAAAATGTTATCCTTTTAGCTCTTCTTGTTCCAGGCATTAACCCTAATTACACTACACAATTTTATATTGTTTGAGTAGCAAACAATATATGTTATTTTGTGTTATGTATGTCATTTTAAAAGGTTTACTATATTTGAAAAAGTGATGTAATGAGTTAATACTAAAATTTATTAGCAGGAGCATTGGAGTTAGATTCCATGATAAAATTCATTGAGCAAGTACTATTTGTTACAGAGAATCTTGAGATATTTCCATTTGTGGAATGTTTCTTCTGTAGAATATCTTCTATCTTTTGATACATTTACATTTTTTTACTGACATTTTTAAGGTAAACTCAAGCGACAGATTTCAAGATGGTCTTCTGTATGACTAGTGTATGATTTCTGACTGTTGGAGATAGCTGTTAAGAACCTTAAAGCTCAGTTAGATTTTATTTTGATAGAAATATTATTTTTGACAATGAGGTTGTTACTTTTCTTATGTTGGTTTGGTTTCTTACTTTCATATTAATGTTGAAGTTTTTTGGGGGAGATAAAGCATGTGTGTGTGTGTGCATGTCTGCATTTGTGTGTGCGTGTGCATGCTTATGTGTGTGTGTGTGCATGTATGTGGGTGTGTGTGCCTCTGTGTGCGCATGTGTGCGTTCATGTGTTTTTATCTGTGAACATGCATGTGTGTGTGCCTGCGTGTGTGTGCATGCATCTGTACATACAGACACGTGTGGTTCTGGCCAGGACTGTCCCTGGTTCTCCTCTTGGATGTTCCTCGTTGCCTGCAGGTTAGCTGGGCTCCTGAGAGCATTGTGTAGGAAATTGGTGCGATGGTTCCAGCTCCCAGCATACCCCTTGTTGCCTGTGCTTCCCCTTTCATCTGGTTCCTGCCAGTGGACTACAGTGTTTGCAATTTGGTTGTTAGTTGTGCTTCACTGGTATTATCTGCCAAGTGTAGTATTCAGCCTTTCTTTCAATTTTTGGGTTTTTTTTTGTTTTTGAGCTGTAGTCTCACTCTGTTGCCCAGGCTGGAGTGCAGTGGCATGCTCACGGCCACCACAGCCTCGACCTGCTGGCCTCAGGCAGTCCTCCTGCCTCAGCCATTCAAGTAGCTGGAACCACAGGTGCATGCCACCACACCTGGCTAATTTTTTGATTTATTGTAGAGTCAAGGTCTTGCCAAGCTGCCCAGGCTGATCTCGAACCCGTGGGCTTAGGCAGTCCTCTCACCTCTGCCTCCCAAAGTGGTGGGATTTCATGCGTGAGTCACTGCTCCCGGCTCAGTCATCCCTTTAATCATAGAAACCACCATTCCATCATGTTTGTACCTCTCACATAAGCACATGATCGGACATTTTAGCATCTTGGGTGGCAAAAGTTACTTTCTGCCATAATTGACCCTTATGACAAATTCGCACGTCGAATTTTTATTTTTTTTCTTGAAAGGCTGATGGCCTAACTGGAATCAAATAGCTAAAATTTAATTGCATTCTTTAGACTAATTTGTTAAAGGTTATTATTTTCCAATTTAGATTCTATTTAAAATTCTGAAATAAAATTACGTTTTCATCACAATGATGGCAGTACTTATCAGCAGCAGTTCACCTTGTGAGTGTTGGTACTTTGAGTCTGAGTGAACCAAAAAAAAGAGTCGTAGCTTTTTCTTTTGCATTAGTCAGTACATTTATACTTAACCTGCCTGACAGAGTGACAAGGCCCCGTTTGTCTGGATGCCTCCTGTGTTAGAAGTAAGTCTTCACACATCAGCAATGGCCCTGGACCATGGGCCTTGTGCGATGGGCCACCGAAACCCTGGGATGCTGAGATGTGATGGTCATCTCTCCAGTCACTTGATGATGGACCACTGAGTTTGTGGTTGGTGAGAGTGACACTGCAGCAGCATCCAGCCCGGCTCGGAACGATGGGCAATGTTCTGCAGGGATACTGCAGGACCACATGGCCACAGTGGAACCTGCTTACCTTTTGTTTTGTGTCTTTGCTGTTTGTCTGTATCCTTCCCATGAATGAGAATGTTGACATCATTGTGATCTTTGGATGCTATAGCTTTTGCTCAGAGCCTTGGACCCAGCAGGTGTTTCAGAAGAGTTTGTAGTGAAGTCAAACACTCATTCTCAGGTGAAGTAGGTAACTCCACCTCGGCTGGCATTGACTCGTTGGCTGGTGCACACAGAGCTCAGCTTTCACGGAGGCGGTGGCAGGTGTGGTTCTCGTGTTTGAGACAAGTAACCCTTGGTCATTGAGGACTGTCCACTCCCTGGTACTCCTGGCACTCCTTGATGCATGTTCAAGTTTTGCTTCAGCTGTGCATTTCTGCTGGTAACACTTTCTTGTCTCTAGATGAGTGTTTCCTGAATTCTAGTGTTGGGAGGAGGGAGGCAGCTGGTTTGCTGCTTACCATCTGCTTTCTGTCTGATGGCCGGTGCTGCCCTCTGGTCACAAGCTCCATCACCTGTGGGTTCTGGTTGTTTCAGTGAGAAGAGAGTTAAGAGCTCACTTTTTAAAGATTTGTTTGCTTTATCAGGCCAAGAGTTTGTCATTAATATATATTCTTGTCACCTTAAAATCAAAAGTGACAGCCGGGCTCAGTGGCTCAGCCTGTAATCCCGCGCCTTTGGGAGGCTGAGGTGAGTGGATTGCCTGAGCCCGCGGGTTCGAGACCCGCCTGGGCAGCGAGACCTCATCTCTGCAATAAATCAAAATATCAGCCGGGCGTGGTAGCGCATACCTGTAATTCTGGCTACTCGGAAGGCTGAGGCGGAAGGATCGCTGGAGCCCAGCAGGTCGAGGCTGCGGTGGCCGGGAGCGGCCACTGCACTCCAGTCTGGACGACAGAGTGAGACTCCAACTCAAAAAAAAAAAAAAAAAATCAAAAGTGACTTTTCTGGTGTGAAAAGCAGGTGGCACACGTGGCCAGGTATGCCTGACTCTGTGGGATGGCGACTGTTCTGGAAGTGTGCCATTTCTAGAAGGAAAACTACTTCTTTTCTTTTTTTAAAAAAACAGAGATGACATCCACTATGTTGCCTAGAGTGATCTCAAACTTTTGGCCTCAAGTGGTCCTTCCACAATTCTGGGATTATAGATGTGGGCCACTGTGCCTGGCCAGTTTTAATTTTTGAAATGGATTCAAGGCATGCACTCAAACCATCTTAGGTGACTAATGATTGTTTTGGCATGATTACATAAAGCATTTTTCATTTTTTAATCCTTTCTTATGGCAGTTTTTCTAAATTCATGCTGTACAAAGGAACAACTGAATCTTTGGGAAAGCTTGGTGCTCACATCAGCAGTGGCTTCTCAGGGTAAGATGTCACAGGCTAGGTTGAGGGATGTTGAGATTGTGTAGATACACTGAGAGGAGTGAGAGCTGATTAACTTGTACATGTTAAGTGTCATTACTGTTTTTAACTTTAAAATATTTCAAACAAATCAGAAGGATACTAGAGCCCCTTCTGGATCCATTAGGTCCTGGCATTTGGCCACATTTACTTCAGGTCCCAACACATTTTGGGGAGATTGGCTCTCCCTTCCCCCTGGTCCTGAAGTGCCCTTCCAGAAAGGGCAGGTTGTGGTGGCGAGAGTCTTGTCAGGTCACGCAATGGGTGGCTGAGTGACCTCTTTAGGGAGACAAGGGCTGTGCCCACCCATTTTCTGGTCATTCCAGTGCAGCCTCCACTGGATGCACTGTGCATCCAGGTTGCTCCTGTGCGGCCTCTACAGTGCAGTGCCTCCCGAGGCCAAGTGGAGGGAGAGGTTGTTGAACAAGGGAGACAGTGAGTATCTGGATTACCGTGAGCATTCCTGTTCTCATCAACTGTTTAGCCTCAGGGGTATTTCAGAACCAGAAAGTTGCTGTTCTGCTACACAGAGCCTGGACAGAATTGACTTCAACAGAATTGACTTTTCTTGTGAAGATTTTGTATTGCAGTTTCCAAGGGCATTTTTCTCAAGGCTAGTTTTAGTCATTTTCTTTGCACATTTTCTCCAAGTTATAGGGGATTCTAAAGGCTTCTTTTTTCTTATTTTTTCCTCTTTTATTTGTATAAATATAAAAAGGCTACTTTTTTTTAAGTGTTCCTTAATCATTCCATGATTTAATTGCATGGCATATTTTTCTTTGTTGTTCATTTGTTTGTTCAGCTTTGAAGTCATGTTGAACTTCATCATGTTTTACAATTAGAATTTAGTTTTGATAGGTTCCAGAAAGCAGAAAAAGAACATCTGTACTAAAATGTAGCTTTTTGTGTATGTGCTTTTACACATTTTTCTTCATACTACTTTCTTCAATTAGTGTGCTCATTAAATCCAATATTGTTAGTGAAAGTTACATTTAATTAAGGCAGATAGGCATAACTAATCATATAAAAATGTTAAACGAATGCTAAGAAAAATTGGTAAGTTATATATCACATTTAAGGAAAATATAGAAATAAAAAATTCTGTAGCAATCCTATTACTCATACATACAAAATTTTTTTACCATATACTTTTCAGTTTTTTCCTGAAAAAATATTTTTAAATCATGTATTTCAACATAGCTTGCTATTAATAATATGTGTTTTCATGTGGCATTGTCAGCAGTAGACTAGTGATTTATAAATACTGCCTACATGATGATTACAGATCCTGTGGGGTGGAGACCGCGTAAGACTTGGCTTTGTGTCAGCAGACTTGGGCTGGGAGCCCTGCGGGTCCTGTTATCAAGTTGACTGTGTGACCATGGCTAACTTTACTTAACTATTCTGAACCAGTTTCCTCACATGAAAAATGTGGCTAATAACTATCCCCTGCAAGGGCTTTGTAGGGAATCCATGAAGTAATGAGTAAAATCAATTCACTGGTTTTATATGGGGAACATAGTGAGTCTGAACTGATTACTGAGTGCTAGAATAGCATTGTCTGAGGAGAGGTCAAGGGTGTTGGGATAGGATTGACGGGACCATCACTTCTGAGTTGATCTCAGGCAGGATTTAAAACTTCTTTTATGAAGCAAAAGAAACCAAGCGAGAAGTATCATACTTCCAGACTTTAATTTTTACTATAAGGCTATAATAATCAAAACAGCCTGATATTGGTACAAGAACAGGCACATGGACCAATGGAACAGCACAGAGATTCTAGAAGTAAAACCTCAATTCCTCAACCAACTCATCTTCAACAAAATCTCCACAACAGCCACTGGAAAGAGGAGAACCTATTCAGTGAATGGTGCTGGAAAAACTGGCTGACCACATGCAGAAGATTGAAGTAGGACCCCTACCTATCACCATACACAAAAGTCAACTCTAAATAGTTCAAAGACCTAAATGTAAAATCTCAAATTATAAGAATCTTAGAAAATGCAGGAGACACCCTTACAGAAATTGGAGTAGGCAACCAATTGTTGATCAAAACCCCAAGTGCCCATGCCATAAGAGATAAGATAGATAAACGGGACCTCATTAATCTGGAAAGCTTCTGCAAAGCAAAAGAAACCATCAAGAGAGCAGGGAGACAGCCCACAGAATGGGAAAAAATATCTGCCATATATATTTCTGACAAAGGCCTAATATCCAGGATCCACAAGGAACTCAAACATGCCAAAAGACAAAAAAAACCAAACAGCCCTTTTGAAAAGTGGGCAAAAGACATGAATAGACATTTCTCAAAACAAGATATATAGGCAGCAAACAGACATATGAAAAAGTGCTCAGCCTCACTAATCTTCAGAGAAATGCAAATCAAAACCACATTGAGATACTACCTAACCCCAGTAAGAATGGCCATCATTAATAAAACAAACAACAACAGATGCTGGTGAGGATGCTCATACCTGTAATTCCAGCACTTTGGAAGGCAAAGGCAGGAGTATCACTTGAGGCCAGGAGTTTGAGGCTGCAGTAAGCTATGATCGCCCCACTGCACTCCAGACTGTGACAGAGCAAGATACTGATGTGGAAGAAAGGGATATGGAGTGGCTCTAGATAAAATGAAAAAAAAAAAAAAGAAAAGAAAAAGAAAAAGAAATACAGTTCTTGTAGTCCTTTGAGACTTGGGTTGCCTTAATGACAGTAAATCAGATTAACATCAGATGATTTCTGTTTTTTTTCTGGCTTGGCTTAAAGTGATTCCTGATTCCTTTTTTCTTCACAATGGAAAATCAGCAGTGGAGAGATGTGATTCCATTTTAACGATGGTCTCAGAAAGGATACACTAAGGTCACAGATCACCAGTGCTGGTCAGGAGACTCCCAGGTGACTTGAGTTGTTATTTGTGACTTTAATGTGCTCTGGGGAGATTCCCACCTGAAACACAGAATACACTTATTTCTGATTTTTTGAGAAGACAATAGTTTTTAAAGAATAGTCTTGAAACCTCCCAGATAGTCGAGTGGTGTTTAAACCTCCCAAGATGTCCAGTCTTTGCTGCAGAAAAGCCCTGTTCTGCCTCGGTATCCCTTTATATGAATTCTTAGATGGGCTGGGCATTTCATTTCTGCCTTGTGGCTTATGCTGTGGGCTAAGTGATACCAGCTTTGACCACGTGTAGGCTGTGTTTGCCATTTCATAATGGGTTGCTGGTCTTCTCTCCCTGTCCTCCGATTTCCCAACAAAACAAATCTCCCTGAGGAAGTGATTGAGGCACTCTGCGTGGATGTGTCAGACAGGTCCCAGGAGCGCCTCTGTCCCCTCCATTCCTGTCTTAGAAAGGGGTTTCTCCCTGCACTTGCCTGGGACCTAAAAATACTTCTAGGACTGTTTCAGAAGCACAGGTGACTTGGGGCACCAGTGGATTAAGAGTCACACCTGCCGTCCGCCCATGGCCTTCTTCCCCTTGTGGAGGTCCATGATGGCATAGAAGGCAGAGACTGGAGTCAGCATGCATAGATCTGCACCAGAGCTCTTGCTTGCTGGGCGTGACTGCAGGCAACATGCATAAAATCAGCGACTTCCTGGAGCTACCTTGTGGCCTGAGGAAACTGGACCTTGTGTCAGGGTTGTGCTCGGCACTTGCTGCTTCTCTGTGAAAGCTGGACTTGCTCAGTGCATGCCTCTGCAACCTTTCCTCCTGCCTCTTTTTGGGTGACCACCATCCTGAGCCTCAGGTTGTTAAAATTGTAAACAGTGTATTGTAGCTTTGTCTATCTGGGTTCTGTAAAACTGGTGGTCTTTCATAATCATAATGTGGTCTGTCAGTAAGGGTGCTTCCTCACAACTGGAGGCTGCGGGGTGTGGACTCTGGGCTCTTCTACCTGGTCCTGCTGATGGGAGGTGGGTGTGGGTGTGGGGTAGGTGAGGGATGTTGAGGGGTGGAAGTTTTTTCTTTGTATGGCAGGAGTAGGGTGGTTTTTGTTTGCAACTTTTTCTGTCTTGCTAGGCTACCCCTTTTGGAGCCTTTTGTCAAACAGGTTTCTTTATGCTGCTAGGTCACATGTGGGGGTGGCATAAGTGACATAGGATGGGCCATAATCCAGTATTATATGTATTGAGGTTAATGGAGCCAGATGTACTGTATTCTCTTGGGAAGGGAAAGAAGAGCACTAGGTGGTGGTTGCTGGGGTGCTGGATTAGAATTCAGGGATCTGTCTAGACTCCCAGCTTTCAAATACATACCTAGAACAAGGAGCTCATTTTAGGTGTGTGCACTTCTCCTCAGTAGAGGTTGAGGATGCTGGTGACCAGTTAGGGGTGTGTTCACCTCTTCTCAATAGAGGCCAGGCTGCTGATGACCAGTTAGGGATGTGTGCACCTTCCTTCAGTAGAGGCCAGGATGCTGATGACCAGTTAGAGATGTGTGCACCTCTCTTCAGTAGAGGTTGAGATGCTGCCAACCAGTTATAGGTATGCGCATCTCCCTTCAATAGAGGCTGGGATACTGATGACCAATTTGGAGTGCAGATACTTCGTTTCAGTTGAGGCCGGGATGCTGATGACCAGTTATAGTAAGTTTGGCCAACCCCCAGGTCTTAGTTTCTAAATTCTGTTTTTCCACTTAATGGTAGGTAGGCATTATTGGACTAGAAAAATCACTTTTTTGATAGCCATCATAGAATAATTAATTTGACCAAGATTTGTCATTGAACAGTAAAATTCTTAGATGAAAGTTTTTTTGGGAAGTAGGGCATTTATATAGCCTTAAAGTAATACTTCCCAAATACTTATAAAAAAACAAAAGGAGAAGAGTAACTTTATAGTGGGAAAAACTGGCCAATATCACTTTAATGAAGTAAGATGTTAAATTTTTCAGTCAGGGAAAAAAAATCAGAAATAATATACTTCGTGGGATACAGCAGAAGAATTACCTCTGTGCCATTCCTGCTGAAAATTCGCAGCTTGAGTTTCTTCATAAGGCTATGTCAGACATACCCTAACTAGGAAGCGTGCTGTAGAAGTGACCTGGAGTCTTCATGATTACGATCATGGCATCGAGGCTGTGTGAGGAATTCCTCAGACTGCAGCAGGTGGGTAGAACATGGAACCCAAGTGCAATCTGAGGGCCTGGCCTAGGACCTCTTAGCTAAGATGGGCGATGTTGGGTTCATCGGAGAGTCACATTTGGTCTGTGGATGAGATGATAGCCTGCATCAGTATGACTTTCTGGATGTTGATGTCACAGTTCCTGCAGTTTTGTAGGGGACTGTGGCTCATGACTCTAGGTGAAGTCCGTTGTGTGCACTTGCTCTCGAGGGCTTGGGGATGACTCATTGGTGCTATTGCAGCTTGTCTGTAGGTTGGTCTGAAGTTACTTAGTAAAGCAAGACAAAACTCCTGTGACTAACACAAGATTCAGGACTGTCAGCAGACATGTCAGGCAGAGGTGCGAGGGCTGCATTTGTGGGATGTCCTGTGGCAGTTGCCCCCAGCATGGCCTTCCCACCATATCCTGTCTGTTTTCCAGTGTACTGGCATTAGTATTTGTCATCATCTTACCAGGATTTCTTTTTTTTTTTTTTTGAGTTGGAGTCTCACTCTGTCACCCAGACTGGTGTGCAGTGGC
>NW_007248682.1:126889-148854 GCF_000164805.1 Carlito syrichta
GCTCCCGGCCACCGCAGCCTTGACCTGCTGGGCTCCGGCGATCCTTCCGCCTCCGCCTTTAGAGTAGCCGGAATTATAGGTGCGCGCTACCACACCCGGCTGATTTTTTTTTTGATTTATTATAGAGATGAGGTCATGCTGCCCAGGCGGGTCTCAAACCCGCGGACTCAGGCAATCCACTCACCTCAGCCTCCCAAAGGCGTGGGATTACAGGCTGAGCCACTGAGCCTGGCTTACCAGGATTTCCAGGCTCCTCATTTGTTTCCTGTCGGTGTCTTTGCCTGTGATCCATGCTACTTCTCTGAGTGGAAGGCGTGGCTTGCACAGATGTAGCCCTCTGCTGTACTTAGCAATGATACTCTGATAAGCTCTCACTTGGTGGCTAGGCTCAGTGGCTCAGCCTGTAATCTCAGCACTTTGGGAGGCTGAGGTGAGTAGATTGCCTGAGCCTGCATGTTTGAGACCAGCCAGGCAATATGGTGATACCTCGTCTCTACAATAAAAATTAGCCAGGTGTGGTAGTGTGCGCCTGTAGTTCTAGCTACTTGGAAGACTGAGGCAGAAGGATCACCAGAGCCCAGCAGGTCTACACTGGGATGGCTGTGAGTATGTTACTGAACTCTAGCCCAGGCGACAGAGAGAAACTCCAACTCAGAAAAAAAAAAAAAAAGAACTCACTTGGAGTAGAAGGTGTGGCTTGCACAGACATGACCCTTTGCTGTACTCAGTGATGCACAGACATGACCCTTTGCTGTACTCTCTCTGACTGGAACTCACTTGGAGTGGAAGGTGTTGCTTGCATAGTCGTGGCCCTCTGCTGTACTTGGTGACGATGTTCTGTCTGACTGGAACTTGCTTGGAATGGAAGACATGGCTTGCACAGTCATGGCCCTCTGCTGTACTCAGCGATGACACTGACTGGAACTCACTTGGAGTGGAAGGTGTGGCTTGCACAGTCTTGGCCCTCTGCTGTACTCAATAATGATGCTCTGTCTGACTGGAATTCACTTGGAGCAGAAGTCATGGCTTGTATAGTCTTGGCCCTCTGCTGTACTCAGTGATGACCAATGTCTGACTGGAACTCATTTGGAGTGAAAGGTTTAGCTTGTACAGTCGTGGCCCTTTGCTGTACTCAGTAGCGATGCTCTGTTTGACTAAAACTCACTTGGAGTGGAAGATGTGACTTGCACAGTCGTGGCCCTCTACTGTACTCAGTGACAATGCTCTGTCTGATAAGAACTTACTTGGAGTGGAAGGCGTGGCTTGCACAGACATGACTTTCTGCTGTACTTAGCAATGACACTCTTTCTGAACAGAACTCACTGATTTGTGCTGTTCTTCTCTCCTCCATGCCCTGGTAGTGGTGAAGCAGTGTATCCCTTTATCGTTTTCACCACCCTGCATATATCTCAGTGCTGAGCTCATTCAGCTAGCTTCTGGCTTACTTTTTAAGTTGCTGGACTGATTGACTGCCTGTGTCAGAACTGAGAGTTTGCAGTCAGTATAAGCAGCCCCGAGGAATCTGACAGAGGCGAATGTGGTGAGTCGCTGATCCAGACCTAGGTGGCTCATGCTTGCTGGAGTGAGCAGTTGGCCCCAGAGGCTCAAGATCAAATGTGCAAGTTGAGTGTCTCTTATCCAGAATGCTGGGGACCAGAAATGTTTAGGACTACAGATTTTGACAGATTTTTGAATATTTGCATGATATACTTAACTTTTCAGCATCCCTCATCTGAAAATCTGAAATTGAAATGCTCCAGTGAGCATTGTGTTGGCACTGTGAAGGGTTCAGATTTTGGAGCATTTTGGATTTTGGATTTTCAGATGAGGGTACTCAACTTGTATTAGGACCAACTCATGCTCTGGTCCTAGTTCAGAAGATTGCTTGGGTAGAGAGGCAAGTATGGTTGCCGTGGGGAGGAGGCGTGTGTATAGAACATGAACTGTAAATGTCACCTGTCCCTGTAGAATCTGCTCTTTCCCCTTGGTTCAGAGGGCCATGGTTAAAGACGGAGAGCTGACCCATGCCTGCCTTTCTCAGGGGACCGAGTTCTACCATAGGAGTGTTCGCCCTAGACATGTCAGAGGACGCACTTCTCCTTAGCAGTCACTCTGATTTTCTCACTTCTTAGAATGATCAAGGAGAGCTTTTGAAAACCTAGTTTGGTAGTTGCATGGCATTCCGTGGATGCCCACGCATCAGACTTCTCTTGAGCGTTTTGTTGTTTTTTTCTTGCCGTTTAACAGTGTAGGTGGCCTTCTGTGATTGCTTTTGACAGGAAATTGAGCAACCTTTTTTTTTTGGAACAGCATATATTTTACTGCTAAAAGGGGAAAAATATGAAATGTTTATATTTTGAGATTTCACTGAGTTTTTATTTAAAGGCCAGTAGAAATCTGGAGAGATGAGGGTGGACGTGAAGTCTCGTATGTGCCTTGCCCCTTCTGGTCTACCTGCCTTGGCTGCGTGCTCCATTTGCTCAGCTGCTGGTGGACCTGGACATTGTCTCTGACCTGGTTCTTTCTGTGGCTCCTGAGGGCTGCCTCTTTGTGGTGGTAAGTGGTGGATTCAGCCATGGCTGCACAGGCCCTGATCTGGGACACACGCTAGCCCAGTTGGTGCTGTTCTGCTTGGAATAGGCATGCACTTGGCCAAGCTCCTTTGAGTCGGCAGGCCCAGGGTTCCCTATGCATGGAGGGTAGGTTGTTCCCAACTGGGGTCTTGCCCTGGGCATGACCCTGCCTGGACCACCAGGTCCCCTGCTGGGGCGTGCACGCTGTGTCTACCCCCTGCCCACTACCTTGACCACTCGCTGCCTGGCACAGTGACTGCGCTGGCAGTCCCCTGGGAGCATGGATTTCTGGGGAAATAGTGGTCCTGGATCAGCCTGTTTGTCCCATGTGGAAATCTCATGGCGGAATGGAGCAATCAATGGAATCTCTAACATCCACATGTTTATTTGTGATCCAAGGGAGTTGCGTGTGCAGAGAGCTGCCAGGCTGCTTGTTTATTAATTGGTTATAACCTGTTAATTCTGATTAGCAAAACAAAGTGCATACTTCAAGTGTTTTAAGCGTCTTTGCCCATTCTGTGGATGCAGACCGCAGGCCATTCCTGGGAGCTACAGGCTTTATTATCTAGGATCTGATGCCCTGGATCTCCTTCACAGTTTCTTCCCTCTGTTCACATTCTTCTGATGCCTGCACCACCAGGGGGTGGGTCGTAGGAAAGGCCTAGAGGGTCCTGCCACTCTGCTCACTGCACTCTCTGAGGTTGTGGTTTGGGCACTGGCAGGTCCCCAGTGGTCCTGTTTTGAAGTGCGTTGCTATTTGGCTGAATAAAAGATGGCCCTCCTGCTGTCCAGGGAAACAGGCTGGGAAGAAAAGCTCCTCTCTCGTTTCTAACCAGGCACTGGGGATGTCTGTGAGTGGTCATTGTGATCCTCCTACCTTCCATTTTATATGGTTGGTAACAGGGTTTGGCAATTAAATAGTTTGAAATAGTGTTCAACCTCAGCAAACATGAAAAGAAAATTCATTTCTTGGAAGCTCTTATGGGTAGGAATAGTCTGATTTATTTTAATAGTTTTAGAAATTGGTGCATGTGCTGTGAGTGATTCCTGTTTATATGTGTGTGCTGACCAGTGAGAAGCACAGCATTCATGGAGCATGTTTTGTGGTGGCAGCAGGAACTGATTGTCTATCCAAAATGCACAGTGTGAGGATGCAGAACTTCTAAATAAGCTGAGTTTTGAGTTGCTTCACAGTCGTTTTCCTACCTCACTGCTGTTTTGTTTGGGGCAGGATAGTTCTTTGTTTGGGGCTACCCTGTGCATTGTGGGATGTTTGGCAGCTTTGCTGGCAGATGTCAATGGCAACCCCCCACCCCCACACCCATGTGATAACCAGAAGTGTCTCCAGACTCTACATGTCATCCCCTGGGGTGTATAGTTACCCCTAGAGAACCAGTGCTTTGGCATTGTGGTTCCTGTGGGCAGGTGGGATTTTTGCACATTGCGTTCCAGTGAGGCCCAGAGGCTGAGTGAAGGTCAGGTTGGAGCTGGCTGTTCCTATGGGAATGGCTGTTGCTGGCTTGAATTCAAGTGTGTGTTGAGCTCTTCATAAAGAGATTAGAAGACAGGCACAGTGGCTCATGCTTGTAATCCCAGCCCTTTGGGAGGCAGAGGCAAGAGGATTGCCTGAGTTCAGTGGTTTGAGACCAGGCTGGGCTGGTGAGACCTTGTCTCTACAATTAAAAAAAAAAATTAGCCAGGTGTGGTGGTGCATGTCTGTAATTCCAGTTACTTGGAAGGTTGAGGCAGAAGTATCATGTAAGCCCAGTAGGTCGAGGCTGCAGTGGCTGTGAGTGTGCCACTACACTCTAGCCTGGGCAACAAGAGTGAGACTCTGACTCAAACAAACAAAAAAGAGATTAGAGAGCGTAACATCTCACAATGATGACTTAATTCATGGTGGTGACTTTCTTTTCCCTCTTTCTTACAGGGAGGTTTGTATCATTGTATACGTTTCAAAATTTGAAAATAACTATTATATACTAAAGGTCACAATTATTTTTATTTTGATCTACGTTTTGAGAGATTACATTTTGGACTCACAAGCAAGATTTGCTGCTGACTTTGAAGTGGAAGAAGGTGAGTTGGTAGATCGGGGGAAGGGATGTCCTACAAACCCTGTTCTAGGAGGCTTGTTACTTGTGACAGAACTCTGACTGACCCTGTGTAAGTCCTGTGTTTCTTCCCACTGACGTTCCCTCTTGTTGTTTTACTTCTGAGAGGCAGAAATGAAAAAGGAGAAGATGAGACACACTTGTGCAGTTCTAATCCTTGATTTCTGAATTCAGCATTGTCATCCTTACAAAGATAGTTCAGATATTTTTCTGACTACTTAAATTAATGAGAAGGTTTTTCTGTTACATACTTATGTTTTCATTTCATAGTAAATGCATTTTAAAAATATCCGTGTTTTGGGTAACCTTCTTGGGTCCTCGGGTCCCCTCCTGCTATGGGAGCTTTTCTGTTCTCTCTCTAAATCCTGCTTTCTCACTTAAAAAAAAAATCTCCGTGTTTCTTAAAATTGGGTGAGGGTTTATACCTCCACCTGTGTTCTAAACAAGGATCTAATTGGTTGATGCATCTGTGTATGATCTGGGATGCCATACTTGTCCTGGATGATTGAGAGATGGCTGGATGAGTGACCCTTTGTCTGATGGTACTGATGTATGTACTGCCGTTGATCTTAGAGTATGTGCACTTGATTACTCCTAGTAGAAACCCGAGGCCTATCCAGATAGTTGAGTGGACATTTTTTAAACATTTTAAACAATTGGAAAGGAATGTTCTCTTATTGAGAAAAACAGCAGCTTAATTTAGTTTGAGAGAGACATTTTTACAGGCCAAAAATACTGTTAAGATCTGGGGCTGTTTAGGTTTCTTTGTATTTAACCTTGAGCTCAGCCAGATGCTGAAACCAAGACCCTGGGATTTTTCTTATCTGCTGCTTTGTCAGAAGAAAATTGCCAAAGGAGTCAGCTCTTCTGGAATGACTGCATTCTGTAAAAGATTCCAGGTTATCTGGGCATCTCCCCTCTGTGGGCCTTTGTGCAGAGCTGGGCCTGGGTCACTGGGACACTGCTTTGAGAGTGGCTTGCTATTTCTGACCTCCTTGAATTTCAGTAGGAATTGGGGGACGATTATGTCTGAAGATGTGTTTCAAGTCCACTTGGATGCTTTTTTGATTGCGTTCATTTGACCGTTCCCAGCCCTGTTTTTAATAGAGGTGGCATTCACAATAGAATTTTTGATCTCTATAATTTTTAGCCATTTGAAGAGTCCAAATCTTTTATTACCAACACAACTGAAAAACTGTCTTTGAGAATATGGCATCTTGGGAGCTGTTGACAACTACTTTATGGTGAAGCAGGCAGCCTGTGGGATGCCCTGGTGGGCAGCCACTGCGGTGGCTGAGAGGGAAGGAGGTTGGCGTGTGGCACTCAGCACCCTCTGGTCTCCACTACAGTTTTGGAAGATGTTTTTTAAAATACGCTTTTTTCCTCCTGAGTACCTACATCGTATAGAAAGTTGCACCTTCCGTGCAGTTCCTGTATGTCTTGTGGTACTTTTAACACTCTTAAATCAGGCTAACTCCTGACTGTGGAACTTGGTGTGACAGTTTTGAGCAGGGATCTTAAGTTCTAGATAATACTGTGAGGCCCATCACTGGCCGAGCGTCTACACCATAGCAGTTGTACCTTGTCTTTTGAAGTGAGTCTCTTCGTTTGATAACCTGAAGTCCTGGGCATTCAAAGCTCTTTGTTTAATAGCGGTGACACCTAGTGATGCTGGCACAGGGGTGTGCTGATGTGGGAGGCTCTTGTCTTGCATGTCTGTTCTTACCCAAGTCTATGCAGACAGCCGAGCAGTACCTGTGATTGAGCAGTGTTCCATACCTACTGATGACATGACTCTTGGCTTTCTAAGTAACCTTCCTTCCTATGTTCCATCTCTCTACTTAAGGGATATCTAAAACATTTCCTTTACTCTAAAAGAAAACTAAAACCCAGAAACGCGCAAAGAATCCACAGAACCTTGTGTTTTATGTGTAGTTTTGTGTGTATCTTATTAAATCCATCTTTCTTAGCAACCCCCTCAGGTCCTCTCCCATTATGGGAGCTTTTCTGTCCTCTCAATAAATTCTGCTTTCAAAATAAATAAATCTATCATTCTTTTATTTTTTTTGAGTAGCAGTTTTCTAGAATATAACCATTGAGTTGAGTAAGCCTACTTTTTTCTTTTCATTTAAACACTTTTTGAATTAATGTATTCTTTCTAAATACCCAGGCAGAAACATAGAGTAATGTTAATTGATAATGATCTTGGACTAAATTGTGTGCTTTGCACATTAAACACTTATATAGTTTTTCCAAGAATTCTTATATAGACAAGTATGTACGTGTTGGTAAGTGAGATGTCCTTTAAATTTTCTATTATTTCAGTTTGTTTATTTGCATTCCAGGCTTCTGCTTCTAATGGGAAAGCAGTTGGAGAAGTTAAAAAGCTCCCTACTTTGTTCTGTTCCTGAAATTAAAAAGAATATTGGTCACATTTATGTTTTTTTTTTTTTTTTTGGAGTTTGGAGTCTCACTCTGTAACCCAGGCTGGACGGCAGTGGCATGCTCCCAGCCACTGCAGCCTCGACCTGCTGGGCTCCAGCGATCCTTCCACTTCAGCCTTCCAAGTAGCCAGAACTACAGGTGCATGCTACCACGCCTGGCTAATTTTTGATTTATTGTAGAAGTGAGGTCTCGCCAAGTTGTCCAGGTGGGTCTCGAACCTGCGGGCTCAGGCAATCCTCTTGCCTCGGCCTCCCAAAGTGCTGGCATTACAGGCTGAGCCACCGAGCCTGGCCCACATTTATGTATTAGAGTAATAGTTTGCTGGTACAATGTGTGAAAATAAAGGCATACTTTTTTGCTGTTGTCTAGCAAGTTCTGATCAGTCACTAGGTGAAAAATGAAAGAAAAACAAAAGCATGATGTCACATTCGTCTAGACTTTTCTTGGTGGGAGCAGGAACCAAATCATCATAATGCCTTAGCCTGGCCAACGAGATGGTAGAATGACTATTAAATCCAGAGGCCAGTTGAAAACTGGAAGCCTGGGAGATTGTTCCTTCCTGGCTGCCTAGCCCTAGAATTGTGACCTGGTCTCTCAAGGTCCTCTGATGTGCCCTCTTTTCTCCTTATTATTCTAGCAAAGTATATCTTCTTTAGACCGTGAGAAAACAGCTGTTTATCCAGTAGAGCTGCCTCTATAAACACAGTTCAGTGACAAAGACAATAGATTTAATAAAAATAGGACTTAGAATATAATAACTCCAAGAAGAACTTTCATGTTAACTGTGAGCAGGCTTGTTGGAGTCTTTTGGTCTTCGGCAAAGCTAAGCTGAAGTTCACAGTGGTGCTGAGAGTGCAAAAGGGGTACAGCATAACGTCAATACTGCTGACTGTTGACAAGGCAGGGGTTCAGGATGCCGGGCCACTGTGCAGTCAAATCTGGGGATAGCTTTTGACTCTCCCAAAACGTAACTACTAATAGCCTACTGTTGTTCATAACACGTTACCTAGAACATAAATGGTTGATTAACACATATTTTATATGTTGTGTATTATACACTGTAGTCTTACAATAAAGTAGGCTAGAGAAAAGAAAATGTTACTAAGAAAAATGTAAAGAAGAGAAAATATATTCACTGCTCATGAAGTGAAAGTGGCTCATTGCAAAAACCTTCATCCTCATGGTCTTCACACCGAGTAGCCGAGGAGGGGGAGGAGGAAGAGGAGGGAGTGGCTTTGTTGTCTCAGGGTGGTAGAGGCATAGGAGGTGGAGGGGAGGCAGGAGGGGCGGGCACTCAGTGTCCCCTGTGTTGAAGTGTGTGTGTAAGTGAACCCACATGGTTCAGACTTATGTGTCGAAGGGTCACCTGTAGCCGACAAAGTTTTGTTATATCTCAATGCTGACTATAATAAAAATACTAAAAGTATGTAGTAGCAAAGGAATGATTACGCAGGCTTCTTTTTATATTTGGCTGTGACTGACTTGAATTGATTTTGACACAGCCTAAAGTCACTTCAGAATTATTTCATTAAGCTTATTTATTATTCAAAGCCTACTTCTTTTTTCTTAAAAAAGAAAATGGTATGACATCCTTTGGCCTCGCAGACATTCCCTGCCCACAGAACTGCAGTGTGACCCTCACAGTGGCAAACACTATGGGCCCTTCTCACGAGGACAGCTTGTTCACGCTTGTCTCCTCTTGTCTGTATGTTTGCCAGAAGCAGGAAAGGAGTAGCGAGAAGAGTCCATACCATAGAGTTGCCATTTTTAAACTCATGCTGGTGACAAATGGAATGAGTAGTAATAGCAGTTTGAATTAGGCTGTCTTTGGCGGAGTGTCCTGTCTGTTAATACCTGGCCATTTGGGACCTTTGAGTGGATCTGGTTGTCTATAACAGCATCATATTATAGTTTTATAATGGTATCATGTTGCCCACTTTCTTGACTGTCTTACGTTTAAAATTTGCTAGTGGGAGGAGATTTGAACACAAGTCTAAAGTAAGGAATCAGAGCACAGAGAAGTCAGAATGTGACCTGTGGAATGTGGTAGAGGGTCAGGGTGGAAATTGTACGGAGCTCACCCTCTGCTTATTCCTTTTAAGAGTCAAGTGGGGAAAGCAGTTTTGAAGACCTGGCTCAGGGCACAGGAGGGCCGGGAGCTGGGCTCAAAGGAGCTTATCTTTGCATGTGTTTCCAGGGGGTTGGGAAAACTGTGTACTGGGGGTTTTGCTTTAAAATGTAGACTTCACCTTAATGTTTGTCAGTCCCTTGGCATATTTTGTGTATAAAAGGAAGTTGTCAGTGTCTTCGCTGATATTTAAGTGTCTTTCATCAAAACCACATGTGCAAAGCAGAGACCCATGTGGTGAAGACTCACAAGGGGCTGTCCACCATGTCATGTCCATCAGGCTTAGGTGCTTTTGTGGGGAGGGCTTTGTTGTGTCTTTTTGGAAAAGATTTTTAAGCAAGAGGAGGTAGGGATGATTGCCCCTGGCTTGAAGCCTGTTCCTGCTTACATCTCCACAAACTGCGCTGGGTCTGCGGTTGTGTAAAGACAGCCTGCCTTGTAGTTCTCCACTGGGTTGAGAAGAGAGGGGTGATGGTGTTCATCCAGACCCTGGTTTTCTGGAGATTGGTCGTGAAGGGGACCCTCAATGCCATCACCATAAACTGACAATCATTACCATGCTAAGCTTACATGCTCAGGAGAACTATGCCCCTGGGGGAAGGGGTCTTAGTGGTTAACAGGGAGCATGACTATTTTAATTTAGTGATGCTGACATGATCTTAGTATTTCTACACAGGGACTTCTTTCAGTTACTGTCAAGTTTTTAACCTGGAAAAGCAGTTTATGTAGGCTCCCACCAATAATAATTAATTATACCAACTGATGCCATGTGGGGCCATTGAAATGGACAGCATCTTCTATTCTTTGTTAAATAATATCCCAGCTTTGTTTATGATGTTGTGGTTGTTCCTGGTGGTTTTTCTTGTTACAATGATTAGACTTTTTGTTGTTGTTTTGTTTTATTTGCTATTGATTTTCCCCCCAATTTCTTTTAATGTGATAAAGTATACATAGTATAAAATTTGCCATCATAGACATTTTTAAGTGTACAGTTCACTGGTATTAAATACCTTCATCATGTTGTACCACCATCACCACCATCCATCACCATAACGCTTTTCACCTTGTAAAACTGAAACTCTACACCCTAGACAGTACTTCCCCACTCCTGCCCTGCCTAGACCTTGACAGCCTCCCTTCTACTTTGTCTCTATGATTTTGACTACTCGAAGTACCTCATATAAGTGGAACCATACATATTTGTCCTTTTGTGTCTGACTTATTTTACTTAGCATAATGTCTTCAAACTTCGCCCGTGTTATGGCATGTGTCAGAATTTCCTTTTTAAACTGAGTAGTATTTCATTGTGTGTATACTTCACATTTTGCTTGTCCGTTGATTCATCGATGGACACTGAGGTTGCTTCTGCTTTTTAGCTATTGTGAAGAATGTTGCTATGAACATGGCTATACAGATAACTCTTTGCTTTCAGTTTTAGGGTGTATGTACTCTTAAGTGGGATGGCTGGATCACATGATAATTGTATTTTAAATTTTTTGAGAAACTGCCATGATATGTTTCCACAGCAGCAGTACCATTTTACATTTCTACCAACAGGGCACAAGTTTCCAATTTTGCCACATCCTCACCAACACTTGCTATTTTCTGTTTTTTTTGATAGTGGCCTACCTAGTGGATATGAGGTGTTATCTCATTGTAGTTTTGATTTGCGTTTTTCTAATGATTAGTGATGTTGAGCATGTTTTATGTGCTTATTTGCCATATGTGCTTATTGGCCATTGTTTTATCTTCTTTGGAGAAATGTTTGTTCAAATTCTCTGGTCATTTTGGAATCAGATTGTTCTTTTGTTGTCATTGTTGAATTTTAGGAGTTCTTTATAAAGTCATGGGATTAACCCCTTATCATATATATGATTTGCAAATATTTTTTCCTATTCTGTGGGCTGCCTTTTTAGTCTGTTGATAGTGTCTTTCGGAGCACAAAATTTTAAAATTTTCATGAAGTCCAGGTTGTCTATTTTTTTCTTTTGTTGCCTGTGCCTTTGGTATCATGTCTAAGAAAACATTGCCAAATCCAGTGAAGCTTTTACCCTCCATATTTTTTCCCTGAGAGTTCAGTTTTAGTCTTACATTTAAGTATTTGGTTCAGTTTGGGTTAATTTTTGTATGTGATATTAGGTGAGGGGTGTAACTACATTCTTTTGCATGTGGATATCTATTTTTTTCAGTGATGTTTGTGGAAAAGACAGTTTTTTCTCCATTGAATGATCTTGGCACCCTTGTCAAAAATCATTTGGCCATATATGCAAGAGCTTATATTGGGCTCTCTCTTTTATTTCATTGTTCTATATGTCTGTCTTTATGCACGTACCATATTGTTTAGATTCCTCTACCTTTGTGGGAATTTTGAAATCTTAGATGTAGTAGTCCTGCAGTTTTGTCCTTTTCCAAGATTGTTTTGGCTTTTTGGGTCCTTTGAGATTCCATGTGAATTTTCAGACAGTTTGTGCAAAAGTGTCATTGGGATTTTGATTGGGATTATATTGCATCTGTAGGCTGCTTTGGGTAGTATTGACATCTTAAAAATATCAAGTCTTACTGGGCTCGGTGGCTCAGCCTGTAATCCCAGCGCTTTGGGAGGCCGAGGTGAGTGGATTGCCTGAGCCTGCGGGTTCGAGACCTGCCTGGGCAACTTGGCGAGACCTCATCTTTACAATAAATAAAAAATTAGCCTGGTGTGGTAGCGTGCACCTGTAGTTCCAGCTACTTGGAAGACTGAGGTGGAAGGCTTGCCAGAGCCCAGCAGGTAGAGGCTGCAGTGGCCGGGAGTGGGTGATAGAGTGAGACTCCAACTCAAAAAAAAAAATCAAGTCTTCCAGTCAGTGAACATAGGAAGTGTTTACATTTATTTATGCTGCCTTTAGCTTCTTTCAACAATGTTATATGGTTTTCATTGTACAGGTCTTTCACTTCTTTGGTTAAATTTATTCCAAAATATTTTATTGTTTATGATGCTATCATAAATGGGATTGTTTTTGTAATTTTTTTCAGATTGTTCATTAGTAATGTATAGAAGTGTAACTGATTTGTATGTGTGACTGTCTCTTACTATTTCATTAAATTCACTTACTAGTTTATTTTATTTTATTTTTTAATTTGGGGTCTTAGTCTGCTGCCTATCCTGGAGGACAGTGGCACAATCACAGCTCACTGCAGCCTCTAACTCCTAGGCTCAAGTGATTCTCCCTCCTCAGCCTCCTGAGTATGTGGTACTACAGGTGTGTATCATCACACCTGGCTAATTTAAAAAATCTTTTTTTTCAGAGACAAGATCTTGAACTGGCTAGTCTTGAACTGGGCTCAGGCAGTCCTCCTACCTTGGGCTCCCAAACGTCCTGGGATTATATGTGTAAGCTGCTGCACATGGCTGTCATTTATTAGTTCTAGCAGTTTTTTAATGGAGTCTTTTGGGTTTTCTACATATAAGATTATATCTTCTATGGACAGAGGTAATTTTACTTCTTCTTTTCCTTTATCTCTTTTTTCCTGCCTCATTGCTCTGGGTAGAAATTCTAATACTATGTTGAGTAGAAGTGGTGAAAGCAGGCATCCTTTCCGTGTTCCTGATCTTAGAGGAAAAGCTTTCTCGGTCTTTTACCGTGGAGCATGATGCTTGTGATCAGCTTTTCATACATGACTTTTCTTATGTTGAAGTAGTTTCCTTGTTTCTAGTTTGTTGAATGTTTCTATCATGAAAGGGTGTTGAATCTTAGCAAAGTGCATTTTTCTGCATCAATTGAGATGATTATGTGAAGTATTTTTTCTTCTTCTGTTAATGTGCTTTATGATTTTTGAATGTTGAACTATGCTTGCATTCCAAGAATAAATCTCATTTGGTCATAGTGTAAAAAATCTTTTTACTGTGCTGCTGAATTTAGTTTCCTTGTATTTTGTTGCGGATTTTTGCATCATTGTTTATATGGAACACTGGCCTGCTGTTTTCTTGTAGTGCCTTTGCCTGTCTGTGGCATCAGGATAATGCTGACTTTACAGAAATGAGTTAAGAAGTGCCCCCTCTTCAAATTTTTTGAAAGTTTGAGAAGGACTGGTGTTAGTTCTTTTTTAAATGTTTGGTAGACTTCACCAGTGAAGCCATCAGGTTAAGGGCTTTTCTTTGTTGGGAGATTTTTGATTACTGATGCAATCTCCTTATAGATTCAGGTTTATTCAGATTTTCTCTTCACAATTTAATCATGGTAAGTTTTGTATTTCTAGGACTTTGTCTATTTTATCTAGGTTATTCAATTTTTTTGGCATACGGTTGCTCATAGGACTCTCTTAAAATAGCTTTTGTTTCTGTAGAATCAGTAGTAATATCCCCACTTTCATTTCTGATTTTAGGTATTTGAATTTTTTCTCTTTTTTCTTAGTACACGTAGCTAAACATTTGTTAATGTTGATCTTTCCAAAAAAAACCTTTTGTTTCCTTGATTTTCTCCTTTGCTTTTCTGGTCTCTATTGTTTATCTGAGCTCTAATCTTTATGATTTCCTTCCTTCTTCAAACTTAGTTCCTCTTTTTTCTAGTTTCTTAAGTTGTAGGGTTGTTGATTGAGATCTTGTTTTTTACTGTAAGCATTTATGGCTGCACAGTTTCCCCTTAGCACTATCTTTGCTGTGTCCCATAAGTTTTGGATTTATGTTTTTATTTTTACTCATCTCTAAGTATTTTTCTAATTTCCTCTGTGATTTCTTCTTTGATCCATTGGTTATTTAAGAGTATATTGTTCAATTTCCACAATTTTGTGAATTTTCCAATTTTACCTCTATTTCATTTCTAACCATCCTTTTGTATTTAGAGAAGAAATTTTGTATGGTATCTGTCTTTTAAAATCTGCTGAGACTTAATCTGTGGCCTAATATATGGCTTATTTGGAAAATTTCCCACGTACATTTGAGAAGAATGTGTATGCTGTTGTTGTTAGGTAGAGTGTTCTATAGATGGATATTAATTTAGCTGTTTCTTGTGTTGTTTGAGTCCTCTGTTTCCTTACTTATATCCAGTCCAGGCCTATCCATTACTAAGGATGAGGTATTAAAGTCTCCAACTATTATTGTGGAACTGTCTGTTTCTCCCTTCAATTTGTCTGATTTGTTTCATATATTTTGATGGTCTGTCATTAGTTGCATACATTTTTATAATAGTTATATCTTCTTGCTGCATTGTGTCTTTTGTTAATATATGATGTCCTTCTTCATTCATGTACACTTTTTTATTTAAAATCTATTTTGTGTGATATTAATATGACCACTCCACTCTCTTTTAACTGTTTGTGTGGAATATATTTTTCTGTTATTTCTGTCACAACCTATTTGTAAATGAAATGAAATATAATTCAAAGATATGAAATGAGTCCCTTGTGGATAGCATGTAGTTGGATCATGTTTTTTTCTTAAATCTATTCTGCCTTTCTGTTTTTTGATTTGAGAATTTAACCCAATTACATTTAAGGTAACCATTGATAAGAAAGGACTTAATCCTGCCATTTTGCTGTTTGCTTTCTGTATGCCTTGTAGCTTTATTTGTTCCTCATTTCCTGTATTACTGTCTTTTGTTTTTAATTGAATTATTTTGTAGTGAAGGCTTTAAATTATTTTCTTTCATTTCTTTTTGTATATATTCTGTAGCTGTTTTCTTTGTGGTTACTATGGGAATTACTTTTAGCATTAGAAAGTTATAACATCCTAATTTTTTGTAGAGATGTGATCTCTTTATGTTTCCCAGGGTGGTCTTGAGCTACTAGGCTCAAGCAGTCCTCCTGCCTTGGCCTCCCAAAGTTCTGGGTCTACAGGCATGAACCTTTATGCTCAGCTCCTATAACACACTAATTTGAATAACAATAACATACACATACTTTACTCCTCTAGCAGTTCTGTCCCCACCCCTTTTAGTGCTGATGTCAAAAAATTACATTTTTATGCTTTTGTACATAAAAACATACATAATAAACTAAGCTTAACAACTATAAAGTATAAAAAGTATAAATAAAAACATAATAGTAAGCTAACAAGACACTACTGTGTTTGTTTCTTAAATTATATAGAAAACAAAATGTGAAGCTACAACAAGGTAGTACTTACTTTTAGACTAAAATTTTCAAAAAATATGTATCAGTCTCTTAAATCTTGTAGAAAACAAAAAGTGCAGTTGCAAATTGTTGCAATAATACTAGCTTTTATAATTGTGTTTATTTTTGTTGAAATCTTTATGTATTCATATAGCTTCCGTTCCTGTCCTTGTTGTTGTTAGGTAGAGTGTTTACCCTGCCATATCTCATTAGCATTTTTTTGTAGGGCAGGTTTAATGGTGGTGAATTTTCTCAGCTTTGGTTTATATAGGAATGTTTTAAATTCTCCCTTGCTTTTGAAGGACAGTTTTGATGGATAAGAGTTTTGGTTGACAGGTTTTTTGTGTTTTTTTTTTTTTTTTTTTGCTGTTAGCTTTTTTGTTTTTGAGTGCCTTGAATATATCTTGCTATTGCCTCTGGCCTCCAGAGTTTCTGATGAGGAAACTGCCTAGTTTCCTTGAGAATCCTTTGTATGTGATGAGTTGCTTTTCTCTTGCTTCTTTCAAGATTCTGTCTTTAGAAAGTGATTATAATGTGTATTGGTGGGGGCCTCTGGGATGATCAGGCTCCTTGGATATTTATATTCATGTCTTTCATCAAATTTGGGAAATTTTCAGCATTATTTCTTCACTCTGCCCCTTTCTTTCTCTTGTCTCTTTTTGGAACTCTTGCAGTGTGTGAGTTCCCATAGGTCCTGTCACTTTTCTACAGTCATTTTTCTTTCTGTTTCTCAGACTGGATAATTTTCATTGTCTTCTTTTCAGGTCATTGCTTTTTTTTCCTACTGCCTCCTCAATCTGCCTTTGAATCCCTTTAATAATATTTTTCATTTCTGTAATTATACTGGCATAATTTTCTTGATTTTTCTCTGCATCTTCCTTTAGTTCTTTGTTCATTTAAGACAGTTGTTTTAAAATCTTGGCTGTGCATGGTGGCTCAAACCTGTAATCTCAGCACTTTGGGAGGACGAGGTGAGGGGATTGCCTGAGCCCACAGGTTCAAGAACAGCTTGGGCAACTTGGCAAGACTTCATCTCTACAATAAATCAAAAAAGTTAGCTGGGTGTGGCAGCACACGCTTGTAGTTCTAGCTACTTAGAAGGCTGAGACAGAAGGATCGCCTGAGCCTAACAGGATGATGCTGGGGTGGCTGTGAGCATGCCACTGCACTCCAACCTGGGTGAGGAGTGAGACTCCAACTCAAGAAAAAAAAAAAGGATCTTGGTCTAGTAGATCTGCCAGCAAGTATTTTTTCAGGGGCCATTTTTGTGGGGTTTTTTTTACTTTGCATGGGCCATACTTTCCTCTTGTTTCTCTTGTGAATTTTTGATCCTATATCATTTGATGACCTTATTATGTTCTTACAAGATATTTTTAAAATTAATTTTTTGAAAAAAGTAATAAATTAGCCCATTTATAAGGTTTAATTTCATCACTCCCCACTCCCCATCCTGGTTCTCTTATTTGCTTTCCACAGGTAAACACTTGGTTGATTTGACATTTTAATTTTCATTTATAATATAAAAGCATTGTATTTTTATATTCTAAAACCTTCACATGATTGTTATTATAATTAATATTTGTAACCTTTTAAACATTTAGTAACATGATTTGGATACCTGTCCATATTGGTGCTTCTTACTCTAGTCTTTCCTCTTTAACTGCTGCCTAATGTGATATAGACTTGTCATGGGAATGAGTAAACTATTGTTTTCTACCATTTCCTACTGCTGAATTCCTAGGTTGTTTCCGATAGTTACTGATAATGGACAGAACTGCAGACAACATCTCTGTCCTTGGCTCTGTGCATGAGGCCTTACATTTATCTATTCAGAGGTCAGGTTGTTACCGTGCCCCACTGCCCAGAGAAACCGAGATTAATGCTACTATTAGCAGTGCAGAAAGAATTTAGTATTGCAAGGCAGCCAAGCAAGGAGGATGGGAGAGACTTCTTAAATCCACCTCCCTTTGAATTTTAGGCAAGGGTTTTTATTTTTGTTTTTATTTATTTATTTTTTTTGAGTTGGAGTCTCACTCGGTCGCCCAGATTGGAATGCAGTGCCTTCTCCTGGCCACCGCAGCCTCGCCTGCTGGGTTCCGGCTATCCTTCCACCTCAGCCTTCCGAGTAGCCGGAATTACAGACATGCGCTACCACACCCGGCTGATTTTTGATTTATTGTAGAGATGAGGTCTCGCTGCCCAGGTGTGTCTCGAACCCGCGGGCTCAGGCAATCCACTCACCTCAGCCTCCCAAAGGCGCAGGATTATAGGCTGAACCACTGAGCCCAGCTAAGGCAAGAGTTTTTAAAGGAATAATTTGACGAACAGGGATGGACACTGCCAGTTGGTTGGGGAGGAAGTCATGGGGGTGTTGAAACTGTCTTCCTGTGTAGAGCCAGTTTCTTGGAGGGACCACAGGACCTAGGCGTGTGTCCCGGGTCTAGGTAGGACCATGAACCTGTCAGAGAACTAAGTCTGAAACACATCTCAGACACCCTTCTTAGGTTTTATGGTAGAGGCCATGTATAAGACAAGTTCCACAGACATCAGCTACTGACCCCTGTAGCAGTGAGTCATCATAGAGATAAGGTTTGCAGGAAGTAAGTTCCCAAGATTAAAGTTGCTCACGCCCTTTGGGTGATTACACATTAGGATGCCATCAAGGAGACCTGTGCGACCTCAGGCTCGTTGTTTAAGAGAAAATATGTTAATCAACCTCATGGACAGCTTATCCTCCTTAGGGGTTAGGATGTGAAGATCATCAACTGCTCCCTACTGAAGTGACTAAAGCAAACTTCAAAACAACGGGTTTGTTAGTTTCTAACTGTAGATGGAACTTTGCAGGACTTGGGTCTCTCCCACAGCTTTTACACCATGGCCTTATATTAATTTTATACAGACAGATTCAAGGTCGTGGGGCATTGTGATGTGTACACTCTAATTGTTTTGCCATTGTGGCTTCCCTCAGCAGGGCAAGGGCTGTTGGATCTCAGTGTTCTCAGGGAGAAGTGGTGCAGGGCTGTAGCTGGAGAACTGGCTTCTTCTTTACAGATTAGGAGACCTTACTCACTTATGAGACTTGACTTGGAAATTTTTTAAAGACTGGTTTAATTTTTTCACTGTATTTTACTACCATATGTGGATTTATTTAGAAATAATTCTTCAGTTAAGTAATTGCAGGTGAATTGTTCTAATTACCACTGAGCTTCTGTGTAACAACAGCACCTATCTATCTGTGTGCTGGAGGTGAGGCCAAGTGTGGGCTGTCCTAATTGCTTCTGAGGCTAGAAGACCTCAGGTTGCTACCATCTCTGTTCTGGCAACCAAGGAGTGTGTGGTGTGCCCATTGTCATACCTGCCTCGTGGTAGACACCGGGCAGAGGGAATGCCAGCTGCAAGAGAGAGTGGCTGCTGAGCGGGGCAGCCACCCTGCTCTCAGTTTCCTTCTAAGACCTTGACTTTCAGAGTAAGAAGCAGTGTTGGTTCTTTTCCCTTTCCTTCAAATGATTGTGTGACTGGGAATATTTATTCCTTTTGATCTCTTGAGGACATAAACAACTGCAACACTTACTTTATGAATAAAATCATGTCCAGAGTTGGCTGTTGGGTTGTCTGCTTTCCATGCCACTTCATCCTCTCTAGTCACTGTCCTTTTTGCTTCTGAACCTCTGGCTGGGACTCATCGGTATTCGAGCCTCATGCTGTCATCTGTGGAACAGGGCTTCTGGGGCATCTGGTATGCAGTGGAGGGCCTCATGGGAAGCCAGCTGTCACTATGTGAGGCCGGGGAGATCACATGGTCCAACCTCCGGTAACAGATGAGGAAACTGAGGCCAAGCATGCCTAGCGTTTGGAGTCTTTCCTTCATGTGTGTTGACTTCAAAACAAGCCTTCTTACTTGCATGTCACTGTGATTCTGCTTCTTGAGGACTTGCACTTTTCATAGGGTCTGCGGTCACCTTTCCCTTCCTCAAAACATCTAGGTTCATTTCCTCATGGAGACTCTCCTACTTCATCCTTAGAGATATGCATTATTTCAAATCTTCATCAATTCAAGTTTGTCCTTCGATGTGAAAATTTGAACTTATTTGTATGTTTCTTACCAAACTCTTCTCTGTCCCCATATCATTCATAAAGGACTTGTATCATAAGATACTGGTTATTCAGGGAAAAGAACTTCTTTGGAACAAAACCTTATTTGTTAGTAGCCCAATGTTATTTGTGTGTTTTGAAAGGGAAGATTTCAGTGATGTGATGCTTTAAGTCACAATATGTGTTTAGAGCAGGAGTATCCAACCTCTTGACTTCCCTAGGTTGCATTGAGTAAAGAGGAATTGTTTGGGGCTGCCCATAAATTATATAATGTAGTTAGTGTATATACATTTATGCGTAGGGTCACAAAGAAAATAAACACTAAAAAAATACATGCTGTTGAAAGATTTTGTGGGGCCACACTACTAGCTGTCCTGGGCCACTTATGTCTCATGGGCTGCAGGTTGGGTATACCTGGTTCAGCATATCAACTCCTACAGACCCTAGTTCTAATGCTAGGTGTCATGGGGTATAGTTGCTTTGTGGGTTCTTGACTTCACCACAGAAAAGAATTTCAGAGCAAATTGCAGAGAGAGCTTTAAAGTACCGTTTATTAGGGATAATAAAGAAAAGACATGTTCTAGTTCTTTCAGAAATTGCCACACTGTCTTCCAAAGAGGTAGCACTAGTCTGCATTCCCACAAGCAGCATAGAAGCATTCCTTTTTCTCTGCATCCTCGCCAGCATCTGTTGTTGTTTGTTTTATTAATGATGGCCAGTCTTACTGGGGTTAGGTGATGTCTCACTGTGGTTTTGATTTGCACTTCTCTGATGATGAGTGAGGCTGAGCACTTTTTCATGTGTCTGTTGACTGCCTGTATATCTTCTTTTGAGAAGTGTCTAATTCATGTCTTTTGCCTACTTGTAATGGGGCTGTTTGTTTTTTTTACAACAAGCTTTCAGTCACAGCTTTCAGTTCTCATTGTGTCACTCCTAAGTTTACTTGTGTTTAGTTAAGTTTTCTCTTCGTGTGCTGTGTACCTCAGTGTCCTGGGTCACTCCCTGTTGCCTTTGATTATGGTCTGTGTGGTTGAGTGTGATAGCCACCCCTCATTCAAAGGCTGGGTCTGCTCTACCTGCCCAATGGGATGATTGTCCGGAGAGTTGTGTTCTGATAAGAAGGCATCTGCATGCTGACTTTCTAGTTCCTCATTTATCTTCCTCATGCCTACCTATGGAAGCTTTCCTGTCTGTGTCTAAACTATGGTAGCTGTAATTGCCTTGGTTCTGCTTTTCTTTCCGTTGTATTTCATGCTAGTAGGATCTAGTAGGGCTGTGTTAAATGTGTTAGACGAGAACTGCTCACTGGTAATCATGTGTCTACACATGGATAAGTGTTCTTGCACCTTCCCCTTGTGCTGCTGTCTTTCTTCCATGCTATGGAACATGGTAAACAGCTGGGTACAGTGGCTCTCAGCACCTTGGGAAGCCAAGACTAGAGGATTCTTTGAGCCCATTAGCTCAAAAGCAGCCAGGGAAACATAGCAAGATCCTGTCTCTACCCCCCCTAAAAAAAAAAGTGTGTGTGTGTGTGTGTGTGTGTGTGGCCAGTTTTTACTTAGAAAGGTGGAGGGAAAATTAGATTAATATTTTTAAGTTTTATGACTGGCTTTGGGACTGACTCTGGTTTCTTTGACCCTCTTTGGGAAGGAGGGACTCCAGTTTCTATTATGAGCCTCCAAGGAGAATGGGGCTGAGAGGCAGGAGGGCAGGAGAAGGTTAGAAAAGAAGTTTTGCTTCTGAGGACTTCATTGGGGCATTGTCTTCTGAGCCCAACAAAATGAATAATGAATGAATGTTTCATTGTGCCTCATACACATTTTAGTTTAATTTCAAGGCATTGTTGAATAAATCAATTTTCCATCCATTTGAGAGCTACTTGTCACAAGTTTGTAATCAAATAGTGTTTTGTTTTGTGTTGGGCCACAATGGAAATAGGAAGTAAATATTATAGGTAGCTGCTCTGCTTAGCATACCAAATGCATGTGTGGGTGTGTGTGTGTGTTTGAATGAAAGGATTATAAGGTCTTAGTGTGATTATTGGGGGTAACTGGAAAGAGATATCATAGAACTTTAGACTGGGGAAAAAAGAGCCCTAGTTTTCCTCTGTTCATTTTGTAGGTAAAAAGTATATATTTCCCAAGATAAGTGGTTTGCCAAAGTTGTCCTGTATTGTTGGGGCTGAGGACTAGAGTTCTGAGTTTGTGGGAATGAGGGCCCTGTTGATGCTTTTGGGAGAAACTTAGTGGTATTCTTTTTACCCATTCAGGGAACTCAGAGGTCCTAAGTTTTCTAATTTACTTGACTTTTGGATATTTCGAAAATTAGGTTATCAGTGGAGTTTGAAGGTAGACTCTTATGAGGACATTCTTTTTTTTTTTTTTTTTTTAATAATTAATCAGTATTTTTATTATAGTTTTGTGGGGTACAGTTAAGGGTTAGGTGTACAATTACGTTTCATTCAGACACCCTGTTGATAAGAGGTGTCTTCCCAGTCCCAGACAGATATTTGCTACTGTTAATCCC
>NW_007248682.1:149480-151113 GCF_000164805.1 Carlito syrichta
TTGCCTTTTATAATGGAGTGTTTGTTTCTCTTTTCAGTACGTTTCAGTTCTGTAGATCAGGATGTAAGCCTTTGTCAGACCTAGAGTTGGCAAAGACTTTTTCCCAGTCTGTAGGCTGTCTCCCTGCTCTCTTGATGGTTTCTTTGGCTTTGCAGAAGCTTGTCAGTTTAATAAGGTCCCATTTGTCTATCTTCTCTCTTAAGTCCTGTGGGTTTCGGGTTTTGTACAGGAATTGGATGCCAGTTCCGATTTCCATGAGAGTATTTCCTTCCTTTTCTAAGGTTCTTATGGTTTGAGGTTTTACATTTAGGTCTCTGATCCATTTGGAGTTAACCTTTGTGCATGGGGATAGATAAGGGTCCTGTTTCAATCTTCTGCATGTGGTCAACCAGTTTTCCCAGCACCATTTACTGAATAGGTTCTCTTCTCCCCACTGGTAGGTGGTGGGGGCTTTGTCGAAGATGAGTTGGTTGAGGAATTGAGGTTTTGCTTCTGGAATCTCAATTCTGTTCCATTGATCTATATACCTGTTCCTGTACCAATACCAAGCTGTTTTGATGATTGTAGCTTTATAGTAAAGTTTGAAGTCTGGTATTGTGATACCACCTGCTTTGTTTTTTTTACTGAGGATTGTTCTGGCTATTCTTGGACGTTTGTGTTTCCATATGAATTCCTGTGTTGTTTTTTCTAGGTCTGAGAAGAATGTTGTTGGTAATTTAATGGGTATTGCATTGAATTTGTAGATTGCCTTAGGTAAGATGGACATCTTCACAATGTTGATTCTTCCGATCCATGAGCATGGGATATTTTTCCACTTGTTCGTGTCAGCTTTGATTTCTTTGAGCAGTGTTTTGTAATTTTCATTATAAAGGTCTTTCACGTCTCTGGTTAGGAAGATGCCAAGGTATTTCATTTTTTTTGTGGCTATTGTGAATGGAATTGTGTTTTTTATTTGGGTTTCTGTTTGTTTATTATTGGTGTAGAGAAATGCGATTGTCTTTTGTACATTTATTTTGTATCCTGAGACTTTGCCAAAGGCCTTTATCAATGTAAGGAGGCCTTTGACAGATTCTCTTGGGTTTTCGAGGTACACCATCATATCATCTGCATAGAGAGATAACTTGACTGCCTCTTTTCCTATTTGAATACCTCTGATTGCCTCCTCTTCTCTGATTGCTCTAGCCAGGACTTCCAATACTATGTTGAACAGGAGGGGAGAGAGTGGGCATCCTTGTCTAGTTCCAGTTTTCAGGGGAATTGGTTCCAATTTTTGTCCATTTAGGAGTATGCTGGCTGTGGGTTTCTCATAGATGGTTTTTACTATTTTGAGGTATGTTCCCCGTATGCCTAGATGTTCAAGGGTTTTTATCAAGAAGGGGTGCTGGATTTTATCAAAAGCTTTTTCTGCATCTAATGATATGATCATGTGGTTTTTGTTTTGACATCTGTTGATGTATTTAATTACATTCATGGTTTTACGAATGTTAAACCAGCCTTGCATGCCAGGAATGAAGCCTACTTGGTCATGGTGGATGATTTTTGAGATGTATTGCTGAATCCGGTTTGCTAGGATTTTGTTGAGAATTTTAGCATCTATGTTCATCAAAGATATTGGCCTGTAGTTCTCTTTCTT
>NW_007248683.1:0-3271 GCF_000164805.1 Carlito syrichta
CCAGCCCCCTCGACTGCCTTTAGTTCCTTATTCCCCCACCTTTATCAGAAAATCCAGTCAGAAGCTCTCCCTAAACCACAGGCTTGCATATCAGATCGCTCCTGTCATGTCCAAAGGTGTCACATACTACTTTCCTTCAAAACAAGCCCTTTCTGTAGTCCATCTGTCAGCCGATGGCAACTTCGTCCACCCAAGAGCCTGAGCATCATCCTTGGTTCCTTGATCTCTCACAACCCACCTGTGGTCCACCAGCAAATCTTGTCTTGGTCACTGATGTGTCCCTAGCCCCAAGAACAAAGCCTGACTCGCTATTATTGGTTGCTTAGTAAATCTTGTTGAATGAGTGAATGTCTTTTTGTCTCACTAGCATGCTTCTTTTTTAAGAGTCTTGGCTACATAAATTACTGAGTGAAAGCACTATCATTCCAGGGGCTGTGGTGTAGAGCTCCTTGGGGGAAATAGGCTTTTTAGTAATAGTCTCAGGGAGGCAAAGGATCCCTCTCCATGAATGATAGTAATAGCCATTGTTATCTGAAAGCCACTTCCATATGGTGTCTTAGTTCTCAGAACTGCTTTGCGAGTTGCATACATCATCTGCAGCTTTCAGTGAGGAAACCAAATCTCAAAGAAACAATTTCACTTATCTACAGGCCAAACGTCAATTCTCTTGTCACTGAAATCCTGGGTGGCCACCCCTGGTGGGTGAAAAGAGGAGGAGGATGCTGCAGGGAGTGACCCTGGAGTGGGGCTGGGAAATGGGCAAGTTGGGCTGAGCAAGATAAGCTGCCTCAGATCCTCTCTCCATGGTGGGGAAATGATAATCAGCTGGAGAAGACCACTCCAATCCCTGCAGCCCCACCAAATGCACTAGTGCTTCACTCATACCACATCACTCCCTTGCTGACCCCCCACTGCCAAAATTGAGTGTGTTCAGGCCTCATCCAGGTCTTCTGGGGGTCACTGGGTCCAGTCCTTGGGCCCTGCACACCATGGGACTGGGAAAAGCAACTTCTTCCAGGAAGCTTGGTGCCTATCTTTGGTGGTCAACACTACATCACACAAGGTTTAGGAAAATTGGCCCATCATGTTGTATCCTGCAAGATAGGGTTGCCTGTAGGACCAGACAAAAGGCCCTGCATACAGGTGATGCTCATGCTGCTGGTCCACAGACTACACTTGAGTAGGAAGGCTTCAAAGGACATACAATTCCAAAGTTATTTAAACTCCGTTAATAGTTTATATAAAATAATTTGTCAGCCTGTAATCCCAGCACTTTGGGAGACTGAGGCAAGTGGACTGCCTGAGTCCGTGGGTTCGAGATCAGCCCGAGCAATTTAGTGAGACCTTGTCTCTACAATAAAGAAAAAAATTAGCCGGGTGTGGTAGCACGCACCTGTAGTTCTGTCTACTTGGAAGGCTGAGGTGGAAGGATCGCTGGAGCCCAGCAGATCAATGCTGGGGTGGCCGTGAGCATGCCACTGCACTCCAGTCTGGGTGATGGAGTGAGATTCCAACTCAAAATAATAATAATAATAATAATAATAATTTGAGCCGGGCTCAGTGGCTCAGCCTGTAATCCCATGCCTTGGGAGGCTGAGTTGAGTGGATTGCCTGAGCCCACGGGTTTGAGACCCGCCTGGGTAACTTGGCGAGCCCTCATCTCTACAATAATTCAAAAACTAGCCAGATGTGGTAGCACGTGCCTGTAGTTCCAGCTACTTGGAAGGCTGAGGCGGAAGGATCGCCGGAGCCCAGCAGGTCGAGGCTGCGGTGGCTGGGAGTGGCCACTGCACTCTGGTCTGGGTGACAGAGTGAGACTCCAACTCAAAAAATAATAATAATAATAATAATTTGTGTACACACATGCACACACTTTATTAAAAATCAAGGAAAAATATGGAAAGCTCAATTCACTTTACTAATCCCAGCATACACTTACTACTAAAACTTGAAGATAGTATAAAAAATAACATCATGAACAAGTTGGCCATGGATTATTGGCGAATAATAAAATAACGCTGGTGACCAGCCTGAGCAACATAGTAAAACCTCATCTCTACAAAATAAAAGAAAATAAAATAATTAGCTAGGCATGGTAGTGCACACCTGTAGTCCTAGCTACTCAGGATGCTGAGATGGAAGGATTGCCTGAGCCCAGGAAGTTGAGGCTGCTGTGAGCTGTGATAGTTGTGATCATGTCACTGCACTCCAGCCTGGGCAACAGAGTGAGATCCCAACTAAAAAAAGAAAAAAGTAATGCTGGAAATTGAGTCTGTTGTCCTGCCTGTCTGGGCTCGCTCCTTCACCCACACTGTCAGCTATATCCAACAGACATGAAGCCAAATTCTTTCCCACCTGAACACTCCCAGTTTAGGCGTCCTCTAGATTCTTGCAGATTAAGTTCAACCAAATTAGAGCCCAATCTTATTAAAAGACACAAAATAAGATCTGAATAAAATGGAAAGACTTAAGCCTTGCTGTAATTTAAGCTCCAACGGGCAAGAATTTTTATGTTTTGTTCACTGCTTTATCTCCATATCTAAATTCAGCATTTGTTGGCTGAAAATAAATCCTGAGCTGGGCTCGGTGGCTCAGCCTGTAATCCTGTGCCTTGGGAGGCTGAGGTGAGTGGATTGCATGAGCCCGTGGGTTCAAGACCCGCCTGGGCAACTTGGCGAGACCTCATCTCTACAATAAATCAAAAAATCAGCTGGGTGTGGTAGTGCATGCCTGTAATTCCGGCTATTTGGAAGGCTGAGGCAGAAGGATCACTGGAGCCCAGCAGATCAAGGCTGCGGTGGCCAGGAGCGGCCACTGCACTCCAGTCTGGGTGACGGAGTGAAACTCCAACTCAGAAAAAAAAAAGAAAAAGAAAAGAAATCCTGCACAAGTAGGAAGATTTAATGTTATGAATAAATCAGTCTTCTCAAAATACATAAATTTAATGCATTAGAATCTATTAGCATCCTCAAAGGGTTTGTATGTTTTTGAAAGGAATAAATGAATCTTAAAATTCACACAGACGAATGAATGTCCAGGAATAGCCAGGAACTGTGAAAAAGTACAGTGAGTCGGGGTACAAAGTGACTATAGCCCAGGAGGGGGAACAAAGGGCTCAGTGGGAGAGGAGAGCACCCAGAATCAGGTCATTACCCTATACATGAAAAGGAAATATACAGCAAGCATGGCAGTTCAATTCAGTGTGGAAGGGGTGGATTTTTTTTTTTTTTTAAGTTGGAGTCTCACTCTGTCGCCCAGACTGGAGTGCAGT
>NW_007248683.1:3610-37015 GCF_000164805.1 Carlito syrichta
GTCTTGAATCCGTGGGCTCAGGCAATCCACTCACCTCAGCCTCCCAAGGCACGGGATTATAGGCTGAGCCACCAAGTCCGGCTGGAAAGGGTGGATTTTTTAACAAAAGCAGCATGTCTAACTGGTTCATCACCTGGAAGAAGAAATATACCAGCTGATAACAATTTAACTGGATTAAAGACACATGTAAAAAATAAGACAATATTTCAAGAAAATCCAAATGGCCAAAACCTGGAAACAAAGAGGAACCCACCTAGGAATGACTGAATAAATGATGGGAAAAAATTCACCCGGGGATATGACATGGCCTTCAGAAATTGATTAGCACTTTTGGCAGAAGGTGTGAGGAAAATAAGGTTAAAAAAAATTACATATACTAGAATCCATTTTATGTAAAATGGATATGAACATGCAGGTATGTACAGATAGTTTATATGAGTATGAGAAAAGTAAAGAAAACGTGCTAACATAGGTTGTGTTAAAATGGGCTATTGTGGAGGGCTACTAGTTAAGGCAGTAGAACAAGGGTGGAGTCAAGGATAACAGAAAAAGAAAAATGTGGCGCTAAGCCTTAGCAAAGCATGAATATTAGGCATCCTTCTGCATTTATATGATTTGGGGATATTGTAAGGTAGGCATATGCACAAAGGAATTAAAAACTGCCAAACAGCGATAATCTCGAAGACCACGCAACATCAAGAAGTGTGTCAAATGACAAAAGCAAGACACTGAAATTTATCCATGTGGAAGAACCAGGCATCAGATGAGGCACAACCCAACTCCCGCACAGAGTAACTGGCTGGCGTAACTCCCCACATGATGGCTATCACAGGTCCTCTTACCATCCTAGCCTGACCCTCATTCTGGGATCTAGAACCCCAGATAGTCACAAGACAGTTCCTTGACTTGGGAAAGGAGACAGCAGACCTTGGGGACACAGAAACTGCAGTGAGAATCAGTGTTCTACTGCTTTTTTGAGCTGTAATCAACATACAATACCTTGCACAAATTCAGTGTACATTTGGTAAATTTGACTGAGTATACACCATGAAGCAATCATCACAAATCAACATAGTGAACACACCTGCCTCCTCCTCCCCGGTACCCCTCATCCCCACACCCAATCCAGCTGCCTTCAGGCAACCACTCCACTGATCTGCTTTCTGTCACTATAGATTAGTTTGCATTTTCTAGAGTTTCATATAAATGGAATCATACAGCATGTTCTCTTTTTTGCCTGGCTTCTAGTCACCCGTATTATTGTATCATTGGTCCACTCTTCTTGCTGAGTACAGATGTATCACAATTTGTTATCTACCTATTGATCTTTTTTGGTCACTTATTTTTTATTTTATTTTATTTTTTATTGAGTTGGAGTCTCACTCTGTCGCCCAGACTGGAGTGCAGTGGCCGCTCCAGGCCACTGCAGCCTCAACCTGCTGGGCTCCGGCGATCCTTCCGCCTCAGCCTTCCAAGGAGCTGGAACTACAGGAGCTCACTACAATGCCTGGCTAATTTTTGATTTATTGTAGAGATGAGGTCTCACCAAGTTGCCTGGGCGGGTCTCGAACCCGCAGGCTCAGGTAATTCACTCACCTTGGCCTCCCAAAACGCGAGATTACAGGCTAAGCCACCGAGCCCGGCTTTGGTCACTTATTAAGTGTCCTTGAATAGGTATCCTCGCTGTCTTAGTTTGCTCATCTATAGAATGGGGATATCCTTGCTGTCTCTTCAACCAGGCTGTTGGGAGGATGTGGTAAGACTCAATGTACAAATGCTTTCTAAAGAATCAAGGTCCAGACTGGGCAACTTGACAAGACCTCATCTCTACAATAAAAAAAAAAAAAAAATTAGCCAGGCATGGTGGTGTGTGCCTGTAGTTCCAGCTACTTGGAAGGCTGAGGTGGAAGGATCACCTGAGCCCAGAGGGTTGAGGCTGCAGAGGCTGTGAGCGTGCCATTGCACTCCAGCCTGGGCGATAAGAGGGAGACTCCAACTCAAAAAAAAAAAAAAACAAAACACACACACACACACACACATATGCTGATGGTGTGGACTAGTATGGAGGCAGAGGAGAGAAATGGATTGGAAGTAGAGTCAAGAGAATGAGATCACAGCTTAGCTGTTGAAGAGACAGAAGAAAAAAATGAATGACTCATCATTTTTCCCCTCCAAAACTCACTGGGTTCTTGAATGCACAACTGGGCAGGTGAGAAGTATACTGTGAGGATGGGGAAAACTAAGGGATGACAGATTTGAGGATAAGATCAAAGTTTTCACTTGAACATGGACATATTGGGGCATATCTAAGTGAATACGTGAATCTGGGCTCATCTAAAAATAAGACTCTAGATACCCTCCTCACATATGGGAAAGGGTGGTATAAGCTAGGGAGAGTACATGGAGTGAAATCAGAATCTAGGGCTGAGGTCTGAGGCCTCTTATATTCAGAAGTTAGAAAGAGGTGGTGGTAGGCAGTACAAGAATGGAGAACAAGGATGGCCTTTGAGACAAGGAGAGGTGAGCAGCCCCAGACAAGGGAGAAAAGTGAGGGGCTTGTAAGGACACAAATCAAGCTCTGGTAAATTTCAATCCTTGCTTGATAGGTTAAGAATTTCCCTAACCACAAGGTCCAACCCTCTAAAAAAAGCAGGTGCCTACCCTAAGGAGGAGCCCAGGCAAGCAAGGAAATTGAATTAGAAATTCAATTTTGGCCCACAAAAATAGAGGCCCAGATGGCTTCATTGGCAAATTCTATCAAATATTTTAAAAAGAAAATATGCCAATCCTTCACAAATTCTTTCAGAAATAGAAGAGTAATAAACACTTACTTCCCAACTCATTCTAGGAGGCCAGTATTACTGACCAAAGGTATTACAAGAAAAGAAAACTACAGAAAATATCTCTAGTAAACACAGATGCAAAAATACTTAACAAAATATTAGCAAACCACATTCAACAACATAAAAAAGGATTATATACCATGACCAAATGGGATTTATCCTAGGAATGCAATATTGGAGCAACATTTTGAAAACCAGTCAGTGTTATTAACCACATTAACAGGCTAGAGAACAAAAATCGTACTTCACTTCATAGATACCGAAAAAGCACTTGATTAAATCTAGTACCCACTAATAATATAAACTCTCAACAAACTAAGAATAGACTATAGCTTCCTAAACTTGAAAGAGGTAAGCAATAAAAAACCCACAATTTAACATCAGATTGAATGGTAAATGTTTGCCTCCCTGAGATTGAGAACAAGGCAAAGCTGTCCACTTTTGCCACTTACATTCAACATTGTGCTGGAGTTCTAGCCAGTGCATTAAGACAGGAAAAAAATTAAAGGCATCTAGATTAGAAAGAAGTAAAACTGTCTTTATTCACAGAGGACAAGATCATGTGTGTAGAAAATGTCAAGGAATACACACACAGAAAATCTTTTTTAAATGGTAAAATAAATGAGTTTAGACAGGATATAAGATCAGTAAACAAAACCAATGTTATTTCTGTATACTAGCACCAAAAAATCCCAAAATAAAATTAACCTAGCAATTCCATTCATAATAGCATAAAAATACTTAGGAACATTTTAAACAAAAGTAGCATAAGACTTATACATGAAAATGACACAATATTGCTGAGAGAACTCAAGGAAGATCTAAATAGTAAATGGACACACATTCCATATTCACAGATTGGAAGACCTTATATTGTCAAGATGGCAATTCTCTTCAAATTGATCCATAAATTAAACACAATATCTCTTTAAAACCCCAGAAGGCTTTTATGTAGAGATTGACAAGCTGATCATAAAAATTATATGTGAATGCAAAGTATCTAGAAAAGTCAAAAGAATTCTGAAAAAGAACAAAGTTGGAGGCCTTACATTATCCAACTTAATGATTTCTGAGTATTTTAAAGCCAGAGTAATCAATACTACACAATCATGAACAAGCATAGAATAGAAATAATTGAAAGTCTAAAAATAAATCTTTGTATTTATGATCAATTGACTTAAACAAAGGCTCCAAAGCAATTCAATGGGAAAGGATAATTTTTACAACAAATGGTGTGGGGACAAGTGGATATCCATACTTGAAAAGGTACATTTAGACCCTTCCCTTATACCACATACAAAAATGAACTCAAAATGAATCATATACTTACATGTAAATCTATAAAACTTCAAAAAAGTTCTTCAGATATGATACCAAAGGCATGATCCATAAAATAAACAACTGATAAACTAAATTTCACCAAAGTTAGAAACTTTTACAATTCAAAAGATACCATTAAAAAAAAAAAAAAAAAAAAACTGGGCCAGGCACGGTGGCCCACACCTGTAACCCCAGCACTTTAAGAAGCTGTAAGAGGAACACCTGAGCACAGGAGTTTGCGACCAGCCTGGACAACATGGCAAGACCTCGTCTCTACTATACATCAAAAAATTGGCCAGGCATGGTGGCGCACATGTGTGTCCCAGCTATTTGGAAGGCTGAGGCAGAAGGATCGCCTGGGCCCAGTAAACCGAGGCTGCAGTGACTGTGATCATGCCACTGCACTCCAGCCTGGGTGACAGAGTGAGACTCTGACTCAAAATAAATAAAAAAATAAATAAGTAACAAAAAGACTTGGATAAAACATTTGCAAATCATATATCTGATAAAGGATTTGTACCTGGGATATGGCAAGAATTCCTACAACTCATCAATAAGAGGCATGATCCAATTTTAAAAAATGGACAAGACTTGGATATTTCACTAAAGATATACAAATGGCTAACAATCACATGAAGAGATGCTCTAAGTCATTAGAGGTCAAAGAATTGCAAGTTAGAACTACAATGAGATGCCACTACAAATCCATTAGAATGGGTATAATAATAAAGGCAAGTTCAAGTGTTGGCAAGGATGTGGAAAACTTGAACATTTGTACATTGCTGGTGGAAATGTAAAATGACACAATCACTTTGGAAAAGCTTGGCAGTTTCTTAAAAATTAAATATAAACTTACTGTATGATCCAGCAATTCTGCTCATAGGAATCTACCCAAGAGGAATGAAAATATATGTCCACTCGGGTGTGGTGGCTCAAGCCTATAATCCCAGCACCTTGGGAGGCAGAGGTAAGAGGATTGCCTGAGTCCAGGGATTCGAGACCAGCCTGGGCAACATGGCAAGACCTCGTCTCTACAATAAATTTAAAAATTAGTTGGGTGTGGTGGTGTGCACCAGTAGTTCCAGCTACTTGGAAGCCTGAGGTGGAAGGATTGCCTGAGCCCAGCGGGTTGAGGCTGCAGTGGCTGTGAGCATGCCACTGCACTCCAGCCTGGGCAACAGAGTGAGACTCCAACTCAAAAAACCAAAAAAATGTCCATAAAGATTTAGACATGAATGCTCATAGCAGTACTATTCATAATAGCCTCAAATTGGAAACAATCTAAACATCCATAGACTGGTGAATGAATAAACAAAATGTGGTATATCCATACAGTGGAATACAATTCAAAAATAAAAGAACCACTAACATATTCTACAATATGAATGAACCACAAAAACATTATTCTAAAATAGGAAGCCAAACACAAAAGACCACATAATCTTTAATTCCACTTATATAAAATATCCAGTATAGGAAATTCTGTAGGGCCGAAGTGAAATAGTGGTTGCCTGAGGATGGGGGTGAAAAGGGGGATTAACTGCAAAAGGAATCATTGAGTGATGGAACTATTTAAAAACGGAATGGTGGTAATAGTAGCACAACCTATATGTTTACTAAAAATCACTGGACACGTCAAATGAATTTTAAGGTATACAAATTATACCTCAGTAAAACTATTTTAAAAATCAGTAATGTGAAATGGAGGAAGACAAGGGAAGCGGGATCAGGCGACTGTTGAATGTGGATATACCTGACTGTCCTTGAGTTCTTCAAGAAGCAGTTGTTGAGCCTTTTCTTTGTGCCCAATGCTGGGTCCACAATAAGAGAGTTGCATAGAGCTTACCATCTAGCAGGTAAACAGACAAGCAAACAGGCCATTGCACAGTATGATACAGCCAAGGGCAAGCACAGAGGAGGGGCACTGGGCTGACCAGAAATGTTTTCCTGCAAGAAGCGACATCTAAGCTGAGACCCTGAAAGATGTTTTAGAGGGGTTGAGTGGGAAGAAGTGCCACTATCACTGCAGCCTTCTATGGAGTTTAGATTTTATCATGAACTGCTGAACCAGAAAAAAGTAAGAGGGAACTAAGCTCTGTTAAAAAGAAAAACATCTGTAACCACAAGACATGAATTGAGAACAGTAAGTCAGACAGTTCCTATTCTACAATTCCCACGTGATTTTTTTAGTTGTGTAACATTATGTTATAGTGAACAGCAGTAACAAACCATTAGAGCTGGACTTTGGGGGAGGAGTGGGCTCTTTGATGCTAGTTATGAAGGGAGAGGAGTCCAAAGAACAAAAACAAAAAATGAAAAAGATAAAAAGAAATAGAAAGTTGAGTAGAGGAGTCTTGCTTGACCCACCAGTCCACTCTTTTTGAGTTGGAGTCTCACTTTGTTGCCCAGGCTGGAGTGCAGTGTCACTCTCACAGGCACCCCAGTATTGACCTGCTGGGCTCTGGTGATCCTTCTGCCTCAGTCTTCCAAGTAGTTGGAACTACAGGTGTGTGCTACCACACCCAGCTAATTTTTTATTTATTGTAGAGACGAGGACTTGCCAACTTGCCTGGGCTGATCCACTTGCCTCAGCCTCCCAAAGTGCTGGGATTACAGGCTGAGCCACCGAGCCCGGTCACCAGTCCACTCTTAACCCATGAGGCTCTTTGCTTCGATTGAGGGGGTGTACATTACAGGGAGAGTGTTATTATTACTTCATATGCATTTGACCTTTCTCCCAGAGCAGAGCCTACAAATGGTCTGGTTGGCTAGCTCTTATTTATTTAGCACAAAGACACCTGCTTTTATAACCTTGCCCTCGCTACCCAGCCGGTTTCTCCAAGCTCCAACATAGTGTTGGGAGCAGACCTCCACATATGTGGTGCAGAGGCTGGATGGGTCAAACTATTTCATAGGTCAAAGACGCTGCTGCCGTTAGACAAGGTGGACTGTGAATATGGGGATCAGGCTTCAATTTTACTTATTTTTTTGAGTTGGGGTCTCACTGTATCGTCCAGGCTGGAGTGCAGTGGCATGATCATGGATCACTGCAGCCTTGACCTGGGTTCAGGAAATCCTTCCACCTCAGCCCCAAGTAGTTGGGACTATAGGCATGCCCAGCTAATTTTGATTTTTTTTTTTTTTTTTGAGGCCTCATTTTGTTGCCCAGGCTAGTCTTGAACTCCTGGGCTTAAGCAATCCTCCTGCCTTGGCCTCCCAAAGTGATGGGATTACAAGCATAAGCCATTGTGCCTGGCCTGGTCTCAATTTTTGACAATACCACCAGTTAGTTGATGACTCAGGTCAGTTACTTGGCCCTACTGAGGCAGTTGCTAAAATGAGCTATGCTACCTGCTCCATGGGGATTACTGAGAAGACCAAGTAAGACTCAATTTGCAGAGTGTTTATGTGTGAAAAATGTGCTGGCGGGGTGTGGGAGTAATATACATTCCAAAAATGTAAAAAATAAACTTGCCATTCAAGAGTATAATCATTATTCAATGGATGAGACTGACCACAAGCTGCCTTTTGGAAAAATGTGACTGAAGAGTTTCCCAATGTCCACAACCACAGTAACCAGAGTGTAATCTTAGGAGGGCAGATCTGGAACATGGCTGTATTTGGGGAAGTGGAAGCTAAAGACAGGAGTCCAGTTCTCACATACCAATCGATGAGCATACAAATCACCAAGGAAACTTGCTAGAACCAGAGTGCCAAGTTGTACCCCAACCTTAGGGAATCCATCACTCAAGAGGGTCCTAGGAACGAATCTGTGGTTTAAAAACTTCCAGCATGGATGCAGTGATTCACGCCTATAGTACAACACATTGGGAAGCTGAGGTGGGAGGAATGCTTGAGGCCAGGAGTTAGAGGCCAGCCTGGGCAACAGAGCAAGAACTTGCCTCTACAAAGAATATAAAATTATCTGGCATGGTGGTACACACTTGTAGTCCTAGCTACTCAGGAGGCTGAGGTGGGAAAACTGTCTAAGCCCCGGAGGTTGAAGTTGCAGTGAGCTGTGATCGCGCCACTACTCTCCAGTATGGGCGACAGAGTGAGACTCCCACTCAAAAACAAAACACCTCTGGCCTAGAGCATAAAAAAGCAGCTGGAGGTGTGGTTTCTAGGTAGTCAACAGTCACATTCCATTGGGGAACACTGCAGTGAGGGGAAAAAAAGAGGAAATCCAAGAGCAGAGGCAATCTGGACAGGAGTCCACGTGCAGTGACAATATGCAAATGAAGTATTTGCATGTTTTCCATCAGGAATGATTCATATAAGATACACAAATCTCTTTAAAGATTGCTTTTGCTATACGTCTGGCTTTTCCCTTTTCACAGAAACATCCCATTGTCCAATATATATGTTTTTCCAGTAAAATATAATTTACTTTGTTTTTACTCTTTTGTAGAGGTGAAGTTGCCAGGTTGACTAGGCTGGTCTTGAACTCCTGGGCTCAAGTGATCCTCCTGCCTCCACCTTGCAAAGTGCTGGGATTACAGGTGTGTGCCCAGTCATGATTTACTTTTAATATTTAAAAAAAAATCAGGAAAGGGCAAGAGCTATTAGGAGTGTTCTCTTTCTTTATTTCTCTTTGGTTTCTTAACACAAAAGACATGCATTCTATAAATAAAAGGAAATAAGATTTTTAGGGAAACAATAAAGTGGGGGAGGGGTGAAGGGCAGAATTCCTAGATAGTCACATCTCAGTGGTCAAGTCAAGAGACTGGTCTTCAGCTCCCATCTGGCTGTTATCTCAGATGAAATCTAAAAGAGAAGGTTCTGTGTGTTATCCAAGAAGGTGGAATGCTCAAGGACAGTGCCGCCACAGTCCTTTGGCTGAGTTGGGCTAGACCCCAAGGCCTACTGAACACAATGTGTGTCCTACCTCCTTATTACGTCCTTTTCAAAATATCCTTGGGTGATGTCTCTTCTTTTCATGTGGCTGTTGGAAAGCCTCCAACACCAAAGAGCTAGCCCAGTCACTTGCAAACAGCCATTTGCCATCAGGCTGAGGAACTGATTGGGAGAGTTTAAAAATGTTGGTGTTTGCTCACTTGTGCTTGGGGCCCAGATCGATGCATTGCCTTGATCTTACTTGGAAACACTGACCTCAGTGCAGCAGTGTAACTTCCCAGTTAGGAAGTAAAAATGGACTCAGGAAGGCCACTACAAGAGCAGGGGAAAATGATCTATCATCCCCAGTGGCAAAACTGGGCCAGCATCCTAAGGACCCAGTGAGGCCCACTCAGTAGCCCACTGACAGATTTTTTTTTTTTAAAGACAGGGTCTCACTCTGTCACCTAGGCTGGAGTGCAGTGGCGTGATCACACCTCACTGCAGCCGCCAATTCCTGGGCTCAAGTGATCCTCCTGCCTCAGCCTCCTGAGTAGCTGGTGTGTGTGCCACCATGTCCGGCTAATTTAAAAAGTTTTGTGGAGATGAGGGTCTCGCTATGTTGCTCAGGCTGGTCTTGAACTCTTGGCCTCAAGCGATCCCCACCTCAGCCTCCCAAAGTGCTGGGATAACAGGTGTGTGCCATCATGCCCAGCTGACAGGTTCTTAACACCTTTACAATCCAGGTTCATCAGTGCTGTTTCAAATTCACAAAAGAAAGGGGCTTTATAATAAAATGAGCACTGATATACTCCTAACAGGAAATACACACACTAACCTCCTTCTGAGTCTACCTCCTTAGGCAAACCAGGAGAGAGGAAGAAACAGTGGAGCTCCACTAGGAGCCCAGGTTAAACTATATCAGATATCAGATTGTTGAGACTTTTAAAATAAAAATATCATTTTCAAGTGCTTGTAGCAGAGGCCCAGCTCCTAAGTTGCAGCTAACAAAGGTACTTCCCTCTGAATACATGGCGATTGCACACACTAGTAAACCTGAAGGTCCTGGGGTGGGGAAGACACCCAGGCTCTACATTGTGCCTTTCTGAACAGGCTTCCAGGCCATTCACCCTGGGCAGGCAGCAAAGGACAGGAAACCTACCAGATAGAGATTGGGACTCTAAGACCCAGATTTGGGTTAAAGAAGTTGTATCCTCTTTTAGTCTCTACTAGAAGAATTTTAGAAAACCAGATTTTGGCAGCAGCAGTTGAAGGACAGCCCCACTGCCCAGTGCACTGGTAAAAGAAAATGTCTTCCTCTTTGGGTCCCAATGTGCTATATTAAGGTCCCATCCAGGGAGAAGGAGGAAGGAGTATAGAGTCTCTTTAAGAGGTCTTTTGCCAAGATTAGAGGAAGAAATATAAAATCTGTTCTTTGCAGCAGCAAGAGATTCTTTCAGCCTTTAGTTCTTTATGTCATAAAGCCAGCTTGCTCAAATGTAAAGGTCCACCATGCTGGTCAGTCTGCCAAGGGCTGGAGGGAGGTCAGAGCCCTGGAATTGGCGAGTGGATGAAGGAGCAGTGTGCAATGGTGGGGGTAGACAAGGTCACCAGACCAAGCCAGCCCATGGCTGGTAGAAGGAGGAAGCCCCTGGTTAGCTTCTAGAGGTGCAAATGGTCAATGTGCCCCAGAAGCATCACAATGAGGAAAATCGTCCAAGAACGACAGATGGGCAAGTGAGAGTCTGGCTAGACCTGCTGTTTCCTGCTGGTCAAAAAAGGAAGGAATGTGAGAGTGGGAAGTCTGAATGAGCGCCGCGGTAGCAGTGGGAGGTAATCACAGGGGCATGTGGAGCCCCCAGCGACTGCTAAGAGCTCCCACCTAGAAGAGTGGCAGTAATTCAGCCGACAGCTGACTTGCTAAGCCTACGATTAAAAAAGTCCTCTGATGGTCGGTGTGAAGACAAACTCCATGAGCACCTTGCTTCAGAACCAGTCAAGAATGCACTGATTCCAGACATGCTGAGGCTCAGAGGGAACCACAGCATTATGCGAGGCCTCAGGACCCTGGGATCCGAATGTGGAGTGGACACCACCCGTCTCATGTCAGGCAGCTTTCCATTTAAACACGTGTTTGCCTTCAGCGTCTTTTATGCTTTTTTCTTCCTGTAATATACATTCACATAAAAAAGTAATTTTCTTTTCCAGTTTCTTTCAAGTGTTGCTTTGTTTAAATTTCCTTCAGTTTCTTTCAAGTATCTTTTATTTCCCTTCTGTTTCTCCTGGACAAGATGAAAAAGACCTCACTGAAATCCCAAAATTAGACATGCAAAAAACTTCTGTTTTCCCTGCTTACCCAGTGATGAGGACAAAATCCTCTGTGCCCTACAATAGAAGAAGGAATGTGCTTGTGTGCAGCCGGCCCAGTGCTGCAGCCACACCACCACAGGCAGGGAGAATATCTGGAGTATGTCCTTTGTCGCTCAGCTATGCCCCACAGTTCCCAACAGGCTTGGCCACTGCAGGTTCTCCATGGCAAATTGGTCCCGACATGGCTGGAGAACAAGCAGACAGGGAGGAGCGTCAGATGGAAGGCTTTCTGTAGATGGGTGGCCCACAGAGCTGCGGTGGGTGGGACCTAGGCTTGGATGGAGCTTGTTGTTCGTGTGGACCAGCAAATAGTTTCATGTCACCAGCTGTGGGACCCAGAGGGGCTTCTGTCCCGTGCTATGCATCTTGAAGACCCAGGCCTGAAGGTCACAAGGGCAGCACAGTGAGGGAGGACTTAAGCACCTGGAAAAACTGTACCTTCGGCGAGCTCACATTTCACCCCATCTTCTGGTCTGTTGCTGCTCCTGAGGGATTATTCCTGGAAGGAAGTGCCTATAACTGTACCAGATCCCTCCCACATCCTACCCTATGTCTTAGATGGTAAGGAGAGGGATACAGCCCACACCAACCCCTCCCTCATGGCACCCCATGGGGGCCATAAATGTCCAGCGGTCCGTCTCTGGGTCATACATCTCCACTGAGCTGAGGTTTGACTGTCCATCATAGCCCCCCACAGCGTAGAGGCGCCCACAGCTGGCCACGAGGGAGACCCGACTCCGGCGCGTGTGCATGGGCACTATCAGGCACCACTGGTCTGCCATAGAGCTATACATCTCAGCGATGCTGAGGAAGCCAGAGCCATCGTAGCCCCCACAGACAAACATCTTGCTTCCCAGGGAGGCGGCTCCATGCCGGCAGCGCTTGTTGAGCATGCCAGCTGCTGGGTACCAGGTGGCTGTGTGATGGTTGTAGTGCTCCACCTGCAGTAGGGAGAGAGGCACAGGTAAGGGGCAGTCAGAGTCAAAGCTCAGTCCCAGGAGTGACCTTGCTGGGCACAGTGACCCCTGTGATGGTAGACTCCTGTGGGAGGCCCAGGAACAAGGTGCACTGCCCACATGTGCTCTGGGCAAATGGGGCAGTGAGAGGCCATCTCACCTGACACCTTCTGTTTGCATCTAAAGAAACAAATAAAGGATGTGCCCAAGATTGAGCTGCTAAGAGCTGGGTCTCCTGTCACTTGTCCGTGGTACTTTCCACTACAACACTGATGGACTCTATGGAACCACTAATAAATGATCATTGAACTTTTTTAAAAGAATAAATGCAATTTCAAACAACTTATGCAAAGGAATATAAATGATTGTAAATTCACACTTGGTTTACAATTGTGCTTACTGTAAGTTCTCAGCTGGACCCCTGTAACAACCTCTCTACAGGTCTAATGCAAGGTCAAATGCAGCATTTGATGACAGTTGAACAGGGTGGTTGTGGTGGTGGCAGGTGTGACTATACCTTGCCTCTCCTTTGTGGCTTCCATTCTTTGGAAGTTAAGAAAATCAGGAGATGCAATATATGGCCTGAAACCTCATTAGATGATGCTTTATCTAGCAATGACAAGGCTGAAACTTTTTCAAACAACTGTCTTTCAAAATAACTCTCAAAGATGGAAGGAGTAGGTGCCCTTAGCCCTGAAGAGCCCACACTCACACTGTTGAAGATCTGCAAACCATCATGGCCGCCTGATACATATATCCTGCCCTCAAAGACCGTAACCCCAGCAGCACTGCGGTTCGAGCTCATCGGGGTCACCACTGTCCACCTTCAGGAAAGAGTCAAAATAGAAGGGGAGGCATGAGATTCAGGGTTTCTGTTCTCCCAAACAGTTCAGCAGGGTTTGGGTGAACTGTGTTGGCCATCCTCCCACATCTTATCCGTCTCCCACTGCTTCTGCTGATGGCTCTCTGGCTGCTGCCTCTCACCCAAGCTTCAGACCCATAGCCTGTCTTCTCTGCTCATCTCCATGGATACTCAAAATCAGCATGTCTAGAACAAGGCCCCTCTCTCCTACAAATCAGCTCCTTCTCTGCACTCTCTCGTGTTGTTCATGGGACCACCAGCTATCTAGTTTATGTACTTATGGAATTCAGTGGTTTTTTTGGCTTCTTCTCTCTCACCCCCAACATTCCTGTGGTCCCCGAGTGCTGGCTGGTTTGCTTCCTAGTCATTGCTTACTCCCATTCCCCCTACCAACACCCGAGCTCTGGCCTCTTAGCTGGACCCCTGCAACAACCTCCTTACAGGTAGCCTGGCTTTCACACCTTTCTTGTCCGACCCCATGCAGCCAGAGGGATCACTCTTCCAATGGCTACAACATGCCCCTTCAGTGGTGCCTCACTGTCTCCTGTAAGGCAGACTCTGAGTTCCTTCACACCCACTCTGTCTCCTTCCCCATTCTGTGCTCTAGACCATGAGATAATCATTGCTGTCTTCGCTCACAGTGTGTTCTTTCTGACCTAAGCCTCCTTTCTTGCTGTCTGCTGCCTAGATGAGCATCTCTCACTGGTTGTCCATGATAGGTCGCACCTCAGAAGACAACCCTGCCACCCTGCCTTTCCCAGCAACCCTGGAAGAGATGAAGGCGCTCCCTACTCTGTGCACAAGAGCTCCTGACACAGGCCTCTAGAGCAGGATGGTCACGATGCATCTGTGGCCCCCACCACACTGGGTGCTACTTAAAGGATCTCAGACACCCAGCTTACTGCCTGATACATAAGGTTGGTTAAATGAACAAAATATTGGCTTAAAAGCATCTTGATGAGTCCACTCAGCTAATTTGCTTTTATTACATAATATGAGAGGATTGGAATACTGAAATGAAAAATTTAGGCTAATCTTGTCAGTGTTTTTTGAAGAGAGTTCCACAATAGTCCCATAGGATGTTATCATATATAAAACAGGAGGTTAAACAGGATTCTTTATTACAAAATTTTTCAGAGCCTTTAAAATGTTAATATGTATTATGGAAAGACAAGGACTCTGCATTTTCCAAGCTTCCTTAACCATAACTTGTTTTCTTTTTTCCAAATCATATCCTACACACTTTGGAACATGCTGTTCATTTACTTCTTACTCCCTCTTGCCTGCATTTCCATTAAAATGGGCTGATTTAGTTAAGAGATACAAACCATTTGATCAATGTTTTCAAGTATCCATGTAGACTATTTGTTTTAAACATTTATTTAATCATTCGTTCATTTAACCAAAGTTTATTAAATACCTATTATATGCAAAGTCCTATGGGACAAACAAAGTAAGGCATTCTGTACCTCCAAGAAGCTCAAACAAAAAATTGCAGTTCTCATTTTTATACTGTTTAATAAGCTCCAGTGGTCCCCTGGGCAGAGTGAGAGTCCTTACTTGTCTGTCTCAGGTGAGTAGGTCTCCACAGAGTTGAGGGAAGAGTTGCCATCGTAGCCCCCACAGACGTAGATCTGCCCATCCAGCACGACTGTCCCCATGGCACTGAAACAGACAGAGCTGTCATCCCAGATGGGCCTCAGACTTCTTAGGGCAGCTCTCCTGCCCACTGAGAAACAAACCTCACTATCAGTTACATCTTTCCGGAATAGACCTAAATCCCAGGTATGTGACTAAGTAAAAGTATACAACTGAGGCAACCGAACCTGTCCTGTGCTGCCCTTCCCCCAACCCTCCCCTCTTTTCTCAGTCCTTGATCTACCTGAAATTCTCACTTTCTACTTTACAATACCAAGGGTCTAATTTACCATTAAGAGCTAGGTCTAATTGCTCTTTCTTCTTCCTCCCCTCAGCAAGAATTACTTTCTCCTGATCCCACATTCCCAGAGTAGCCTCTTGCTGTATTATTGCACTTGTTACAATCATTCATTCATTCATTCATCAGCTCTTTATCAGTCACTCACAGGGCTCGCTTTCCTACACACTAGGTTTAGAGTAGTAAGCAAGCCAAAGCTCTTGCCCACAAGGCCATCCTGTTCTGGCACCACAGGGCACCAGGAATCTATTACCACCTCTTAACAACTGGGGACCTCCTGGAAGATACGAAAGGGTCTTCATTTATGTGACCTCCCACAGTGATGAGTATGGTGTCTTGCACATAACAGGCCCTTAACATAAGTTGTGTAACTTCTGACTTTTCCCACTTGATTCACGATTAAGTTTAACAAATGTATTTTCATTATATGCATGGCCCCTAATTTGTCTTAGTAGGTGATGCTGCACTCCTGTTTCTTGTGCACTTACTACATGTGTCAGGCACTCTACACTTGCTATTTTCAACCCTTACTGGACCCTGAAAAGAAGGAAGAATCATCATAATCACTGTCCAGTTAGGCAGCTATGGCTTGGGGGTGGGAAGGGTCTTTCCTCAGGGCTGCCCAGGGAGAGGCATGCCTCTGATTCAAATGAAATAAGCCCAACTGCCCCACCCTTCACCATGCCATGATTTCCTAATATCAAAGACTCAGGGGTCTGGCATAATCATGTCATCTTTCATTCTACACAAAGTCTTATTAAGAAATTAAACATGAATGCTAAGTTGCTTGATGTGATTAAGCACAAATGCCAAGCTGCCTGATTCAATGTTTGCAAACCTGATGCTGGAGAAGATTAAACATGAATGTCTAACAAACAGGAGAATAAAATACACTAGGATTACTGCTACCTTTTAAGTGCACATAGTAAAATCAAACTGATCTATACAATGTCCCTTTGAGGGACTTGATAACAGACCCCCTGAGCCAGCCTGAAAGAAGAGAGGGACTTGGTTTAGGCAAGGACCATAGAAAGATGACAGATTCACTAGACATGATTACTACCCTTCTGAATATGGACGCAAAGCAAACATAAAAATTAACTGTTCAACAACAGTATGAGAATGAATAAGAGGTGCCACAAAACTGTATCAACTAAGACCTAAAGGTGCAAGTGAAAAGGGAATGTGTTGACCAATGTGGACTGGAATAGTACAGTGTAAGAAAGCTCCATGGAGGTGGCTTGGAACACTGGCGAAGACAGGAAGGAAACATGGCAGAAAAGAGAGAGCTGTGTGGGATATGTGGAGAGAAGTGACTAAGAACATTTTATGGTAGTCTATAATTTAAAGGGGATAAAATGAAACTGGGCCCACACTACTAATAACAGGGCATTAACCACAGCGAAGGAAAGGAATACCCAAAGGACTTTCCTCCAACACAACACTCCAAACCCAGTATAGCAAAACATCAAAGCAAAGAAGTAACCCAGAGCAGACATATAAGGAAGGACAACTGATTGCAGTCAAAGCAAAAAGGTTATTTGTGGCCAGGTGCAGTGGATCACGCCTGTAATACCAGCACTTTGGGAGGTGGAGGTGGGAGGATTGCTTGAGCCCAGGAATTGAAGACCAGCTTTGACAACATAGTGAGACTCTGTTTCTACAATAAATTAGCTGGGCATGGTAGTGTGTACCTGTAGTCCCAGCTACTTGGGAGGCTGAGGTGGAAGGATCACCTGAGCCCAGGAAGTCGAGGCTGTGATCGTGCCACTGCACTGCAGCCTGGGCAACAGTGAGATCCTGGTTCAAAAGAAAAAAAAAAGGTACTCACGGTTGGGGCATGCAGCAATGAGTCACTCAATCATAGAAAGCTGCAAAGTGGGGCAACCCCTTCAGGTCCCCTCCCACTGTCCTCTCAATAAATCCTGCTTTCTAAAAAAAAAGAAATCTGCAAAGTATCTAAGGAGCACCAATGTGGGGATGGCAGGCGAAAGGAACTGTGAGAGTGTTCTTGGGAGGAGCAGATCTTACAAACATATTTTTTTCTTCCAAAATGAACCTACTTCACAAAACGATCCTTTGTGAATCTAGTCTTACTGGGATGAAGGCAGATCCCTCCTAGCTCATGCCCATATGCTAATAACACTGAATGTGGAACATGCATATCATGGCCAGCACCCACTTTCATGTGGCAAAGGATTTCCACACTAACTCTTCTCTCTCACCATACATGCAGTGCTTTGACCTCACCCCTCCCTTGCCCCAGTCATGTAATCTTACAAGTAGAGACCCTAAAGCATGGCCAGTGAAGGGGTCTGTGAGGGTAACACTTAGATCACAGAATTACAAAGCAAGAAAGGTCCTTAGGGAGTCACTGGTCCAGTGGTTTTCAAACTGCTTCTTAAAAAAAAAATCATGTAATTTTTCCCTTCTAAAATCAGGCATATGCCAAAGAAGCACACTGTGTACAAGAGACTGATACAGAGCTGTCCTGGGTAAATAGGCAGGGCCTTGGACTGCCTTCCTCTCCTGCCTTGAGCAGTATCGGCCCTTCCACCACCCAAACATGCAAGTATTCCACCAAATGTCTGACATAAGGAAAGATGCCACCTGTCACCTCAGCACTAAGAAGGTTAAATGCAGGCACCACGGGACGTCCTCTAATCCCATTTCTTATTCACATAATGTGAGCAGGCAAGCGGTAGAGGAAACAGGCAGCTGAAATGTGCAGAGTGACATATAAACTTGGTCTACTTTGTAAACACACCCATGTACTCCTGAGAATGTGTGTCTTTTACCCTGAAGTAAAGAGAATTGCTTTGGTTCATACTCACTGGGTAGTGAAAGCACACATGTGGGGGGAGTCCTGGGGAAGGAAAGTATACATAAAAGCACTTGGGATTTCCTTTGATCACTAATAAAGGTAAATCCTCCTTATTCTTCAGGTTTCAACTTTAATCCCACCTCTTCCCTGAAATCTTCCAGACGTTCCAGTCCAGTTTTTCTCCCTCCTTGAATCTTCCATAATACACATTTTCAGTCCTTATCTGGCACTTAAATAACAATACAACTTCCACATGTCCATGTCTCGTCTCCCCACGTTCCTCAAAGGGCAAGGCAGGCAATTTACTTTTAAGCAGATGGGGGCTTGCTCCCAGAAGGTACCGGTAGCGGCTGGCCTGGCTGCAGGAAATTTCCCGGCCAAAGCTTGTGTTTTACTTTATGTGCCCCTGCTCGTCTAGCATGATGCTCCCAGATGCACAGTGTATATACTTGGGCTGCACGTGGCTTCCAGAATACCTTCTCTTGCTATTCATGCTTCCCACTCTGGTCCATGTGTCCGTCTCTGGGTTGTAGGCCTCCACGGTGCTCAGCCGTAGCTGGCCGTCATATCCTCCAATGGCATAGAGGAGCCCGTTCACCACAGCCACACCGACGCGGCTGCGGGCTGTAGTCATGGGATGGCATTTCTCCCAGCGATTGGCAATGGGGTCGAACACTTCCACCACATTCAAGGAATCACCTGCATAAAAATTTGCTACTCAAATTAAAACAAATGAGACCACTTGTTTAGATCATAGCTATTGGGCATTGGTTATATGGAACATTTGACTTCTCTTAGCTAGTCCTACAGAATTACTCAAGGCACAAGGGCCCACTAAGAATTTCAGCCATGAAAACTTCAAACCTAATTCTTCAAGGAAAATTAGAATCAGACAGGAGACATTTAATTTTTAGAGAGAGGGTTGTTTTCAGTTACAATCAGGTACTTCACTTACAGCCAAAGATAAAAGCAAAAGAATAGAATATTTTTTCCACTGGGCCTGCATGGTGGCTCACGCCTATAATCCTAGTACTTTGGGAGGCTGAGGTGGAAGGATCACTTAAGCCCAGGAGTTTGAGACCAGCTTGGGCAACATAGTGAGACCTCATCTCCACTAAAAAAATAAGTAAGTAAATAACTGGGAGTGGTTGCTCAAACTGTAGTCTCAGCTACTTGGGGGGCTGTACGTCACTGCGCTCCAGCCTGGGTAACAAAGTAAGACTGTGACTCAAAAAACAAAAACTCTCTCATTGCTGTGCTTTGGGGCATTTAGCACTTGCCACACTCCAGCACATACTTCTTTTTTTTTTTTTTTGAGCTGGAGTCTCACTGTCACCCAGGCTAGAGTGCAGTGGCATGCTCATGGCCACCACAGACTCGACCTGCTGGGCTCAGGCGATTCTTCCACCTCAGCCTTCCAAGTAGCTGGAACTACAGGTGTGGGTCACCATAACAGGCTAATTTTTAAAAATTTATTTATTGTAGAGATGAAGTCTCACCAAGTTGCCCAGGATGGTCTCAAACCCGTGGGCTCAGACAATCCTCTCACCTCGGCCTCCCAAAGCACTAGGATTATAGACATGAGCCACCATGGCCGGCCTCAGCATGTATTTCTGAGTTGAAGACTTACCTTTTCCAGGTCATATGATTAACAAGCAGCGGCTAGTACCCACTTCTCATTAACCTTCAATTAAAAACAAAACTGCCCAGGACTGTCCACTAATCCCCCTGGGGATGGGGTGGGAATGAAGCTTTCCTGAAAACCTAACTGTATGATACAAAAGCTGCCAATGACACATGTGTGTGATTCCCAGGAGGCATGGGGGGCAGTGGGTGAAGAGTACAAAGTATTACTGACAGTGGCAGACCTTGTGTATTTGGATTATCTTCTTTCTCTTGTGGACATTCTCACAGTCTAACTATATGACCAAATGTGAATGGCCTGTAATAGAACTGGGTCTCTGGCTGTATCCTAGGCAGTAAATGCTGTACCACAGTCAATGTGATATCAGAGGAAAAGTGCTGGTTCAGGAGTCAGGACATCCAAGTTTCAGTCCTTGCTGTGCCAAAACAACCTGTTTGAACACAGCGAGAGTTCTCTGGGCCTCAATTTCCTCATCATAAGGTGAGGGGGTTAGGCCTCAAGGACTCCAAAAGGCCTCTTTAGCACTGATGTTCTGATTCAATGGCATAAATACATGACATGCTCTAACTGCAGAAGGATTATATAAAATCAGGAGGGGCGAGGGCAGTGACAGCACATAGGAGAGGAATCAGAAGGGCCAGGCTGTGTTTGGTGCTTCTTCATCCATGGAATCCAAGATGGGGGTGTCTACAAAGGGGAGTTGGAAGGTACCTGCTGAGTTGAGGCCCCCCACGGCATAGATAAGACCAGCGATTGATGTGCAGCAGCGGGGCCGAGTTCTGAAAGCCGGCACATGGGGCCGGCGTTCTGGCATAAGGTGATAGTCCTTTGCTTCGTCTACCAGGTCCCTGGAATAAGGTGCAAGATGTTAGGACAGGAGGTAGCCTCTCCACCTGGTTCACATTTGCACTTTGAGTCTGGCTCCCCCATCCCTAACTGCAGGGGAAACCTGGGAGGAGAAGGCTTCTGGAAGATTTGGTCTCAACCCATGTGAGTTCTGGGAAAACCATACGTGGCTGGCTATTGAGACATGCTCAAAATTGCAGGGGAAAGATGAGCAGAGACCCCCTCAGCTAGTGTAATCAGAATGAATATCTTCTAACAGACACAGACCAGGCATGAGAAAAACAGGGTGGTGGCTAAAGTGGCTGGGCTTGGGAGGTTTGTCAAGCAGTGACTCACACTCTGCAGTAAATCACCCCCACCTATACCGTGGCAGCAGCAGCCAACCACTCCTGACACATTTCCCTGCCTCACTCATCCCTCTATTCCACCCTGCACACTATATTCCAAGTTTTCTAAGAACCCTTGATAGCTACTCACTGCCAACAAAATTAAGTTCAATCTCCTCAACAGTACTCTCCAGGCTGCTGCTCACAGGACCCTAGGTACCTCCAGCCCTTTCTGACACACATTGCCTGCTACTGACAGGCACTGACTTCCTCCTGAACCAGTTGATGCCAACCAGGGATGGGAAAATGAAGGAGAAGCTGAATATGTGCAAAAATTTTACCAGCAAAGGAGAAACAAAATTCATTCATTGGATATGACAATTTGAAGGAGGATAAACATTTTTCTCTGCTGCTCTGCTTTTATAACAATCCTCCTATAGGTATGCCATCTCATGAACTGTTGAGGTAGCTCTGTGGTGCCATGTTGTCACTGATTTACTCTGCTGGAAACTTCATGTGCTGGTTAGCATGACCTCCTCTTGTTCACCACTAGATGCAAAGACTAAACCCACCAGAGGCCCCCCACCAGAGGCCCCCCACCAGAGCACTACTAATATTCACTGAAGAGGATGAGGAGTCCCATTTGCATCACCATGTGAGCTGCTGATGTGATAGGGTCGGGGCAGGCAGTAAAGGTATTTGTACATTCATAAATAGCTCAGTGGATGAAGATGCTAGAAAGTCCTCAGATAACTCAGGAGAGGAAAGCTCCTTCTGCTTTGATGCTCCCACTTGGCACACTTCTGCTCAAGGTGTAGGTTCGGGTTCTTAACCCTTTCTCTTCCAGGTTCTACACAGACCAATCTGAATGCCATGAATTAGACCAACCACTCCAAATCTTTCCTCCCCTAAGCTGGAACAGGTGACCAGGTCCTCTTCCCTGCCCAGACCCTTGACTTGTCCTATGCAGGCCCATCCTCACTCACCGGCATTTGTGGCAGCAACGCACCAGGTCATCCTGCTGCACTCGGTCTGACAGGAACTGGGGCCTGCAGAGGGGCAGGCGGACATTGGACAACAGCTCAGGCAGGCAGGGCCCCCTCTGCTCCCGGTCATACCTGACCCAGGCCAGTGCAGCTTCAAAGACCTGCCATAACAGAGTGGAAGTTATGGTAGCAACTCTTCCCACCCAGAGGCCACACCCTTGCACTCCCAATCTCTGTTCCTCCATTTCCTATACTGACGCAGTCACTTGGGCCCATCAGTCTTTCCTCCTACTTGTCTCCGAAATCCGATTCTTCCCCACTTCCTAGATTACTGGAACAGCTTCCTGACTTGTACTAGAATTATGATTTCCTAATGAAAAGCCGCCAATGGCACCTAATTCCTTTCTATGTCACAACAAAATGCTTGCTTCCCTTCCTGCTGCTCCTGCACTGACCCTATTCCTTTGTCTGTAAGGCTTGGCTCAAGATTCATATTCTCCAATATGACTTTTTTTTTTTTTTTTGAGTTGGAGTCTCACTCTGTCGCCCAGACTGGAGTGCAGTGGCCGCTCCCAGCCACCACAGCCTTGAACTGCTGGGCGCCGGCGATCCTTCTGCCTCAGCCTTCCAAGTAGCCGGAATTGTGGCTCAGCCTGTAATCCCCTACCTTTGGGAGGCTGAGGTGCGTGGATTGCCTGAGCCTGCGGGTTCGAGACCCGCCTGGGCAGGCAAGACCTCATCTCTACAATAAAACCAATATGACTTTCTTAATGGCTTCAGCCACAAGGATATCTCCCTCTGAAACCCTACAGCCCTTACAACACGTTTCACTCAAATAAATGTGAGCTGCCCCAGGTCATATTAATTAGCGGAAGAGCTAGGGACAGAACACTTTGTTCTTGAGATGAGGCTCTTTCCTCTAAATCACAGTGCCTATGCTGCCGAGCTAAGGGTTCACTTTTCCAGAGGTCACTAATATTTAGGGGTAGAGGTGCTCTGGTACTCAGGAAATTAGCTGAGTTGTGATTAACACCCCAGCAACTTGCCTCTTGGAGGCTGGAGCTCTCCTGCTGAACCATAGCTGCATGGCAGGCCAGAATTCTTGATTTGACATATCCCAAGCTGACTTCTCAGCTGACCAAAGGCAGAGGTGATGCTCCCAGTGCCTGCAGAGCCAGGTCCAAACTCCTCACCTTGCATTTGACACCCTTCACTGGCAGCCCTCACCACACTCTGCCAAAAATAACATTTACTCACCATCCTTTTAAGACAATTCGCACCACTCCTTTGTTGACCAGAAAGGCTCATCCTTTGCTGCTTGTTTTCTTTTCTTTTTTTTTTTTGTTTTGTTTGTTTTTTTTGAGTTGGAGTCTCACTCTGTCGCCCAGACTGGAGTGCAGTGGCTGCTCCCGGCCACCGTAGCCTCGACCTGCTGGGCTCTGGCAATCCTTCCTTCTCAGCCTTCCAAGTAGCCGGAATTACAGGCTTGCGCTACCATGCCCAGCTGATTTTTTGATTTATTACAGAGATGAGGTCTCGCTGCCCAGGCGGGTCTCGAACCCGCGGGCTCAGGCAATCCACTCACTTCAGCCTCCCAAAGGCGCGGGATTACAGGCTGAGCCACCGAGCCCGGCTACTCCTTGTTTTCTTGACCACTCCAAGATCTGTCTTGTTTGTTCATAGAGGACACTATGATTGTCCAAATCTTGCTTTGCCAATAGCTTTACCCATGATGACTATCCCCTGGTATTATCAATAGCTTCACCTCTTCCACAATTTTAAGTATGACCAACACCTCCAATCTTTCCAGTTCAGTAAATGACTCCAATTAGCCTTTGACAGCATCCCCTAACCTCATTCTCAGCTCTCCATATTTGGCCTATTTCCTCACCCCTCTTATCCAGTATGGGTCTATGGATTATTATGCAGGTGGCCTCAATGCCATGCTATGCGCTTATCTCCCTTAATCACACTCACCTGGAAAAAATTCTCTACCTGGGTGAAGTCCAGCTCTTAAAATTCAACTTATCCCCCATTCTGTACCTGCACCAGTATACACAGCCGATAGAAAGCACACAACAAAGCTGACCAGTTTATTTAAAATTTGGGACTACTAATCTCATCAGCCCCTGTCCCCTATCAAGCCCTCTTCACTTCCCTAGCATTCCTTTGCCACAAGGACTATCACACCTTTTCATCTCTCTCCAAATTTCTAACATTCCTTCCTCATCCTCACTCTAGCTGGGCAAATAGAAACAAATCAGAAGAGAATGTCAGTAAGAATCTACCAGCATCTCTGTATCTGTGTGCACCCAGCTCTCCCTCTGCTGCTGTGGGTGGGCAGCTTGTGCTCCTATTAAATATGCACCTGCATCCCCTTTGTGCTCTAGACTCTGCTTCCTCTCATTTTCTCCAGAACATCATTCCAACAACTATTCTCTCATTTCTCCTGCATTACCAATTCTTCCCTCTCCCGGAAAATTCCCATCAGTAGTTAAAATGCTGTAATTTCTCACCTTAAAAAAAAAAAAAAGCCCCTCGACTTCACAGTCCTCTCCTGCAGCTGTCCCAATGTTCTGCCGTTCTTTAGAGAAGATTCTTTCAAAAAGTTATTTATGTGGTTATTTCCAGTTCACAGCAGCATTATTTCTAATAGTAAATACTGGAAATAACCCAAATATCCAAGAATGAGGGGATTAAGGCTAAGAAACTCAATAGACTATTATTTAGACACTAAAATGCATTAAAAGTTTTCATGAAAATGAATATTATAAAACAAACTTCATAGTATACATCAGCTACATACATGTCATGATCTTAATTTTGCAGAAAAAAAAAAGATTGGAATATACATCATCTCAGCTGGGATTGGTGGCTCAGCCTGTAATTCCGTGCCTTGGGAGGCTGAGGTGAGTGGACTGCCTTAGCCCGCGGGTTCAAGACCTGCCTGGGCAACTTGGCGAGACCTCATCTCTATAATAAATCAAAAATCAGCTGGGCATGGTAGCGCGCACCTGTAGTCCCAGCTACTTGGAAGGCTGAGGCGGAAGGACGGCCGGAGCCCAACAGGTCGAGGCTGCGGTGGCCGGGAGCAGCTACTGCACTCCAGTCTGGGCAACAGAGTGAGACTCAAAAAAAAAAAAAAAGAAAATACATCATCTCATGTCACCTGCATAGACTTACTGTGCTCACATACCTGCTCCTCAGATTTTACATTCAGCTCATCCCGAGACACTAACTCAAGCACATCTTCCAAGGGCAGAGCCAGGAACTCTTCCGACATAGACACTTCCACAAAGTGCTGGTGGATGAAGCTGTTGGCTGCGTCGTAAAGCACAGCACACATCATTGTCTCAGCAAACTGGCGCACACCCAGGCAATTTTTTGGGTGAAGCCTTTGGCATAAGAAAAGATGGAAAGAAAAAAAAAATCAGAGGAAAAATATGTTATCTTTGATCATTCTCAGGCTGATTCTGGGTATAGCTACTGAATGAAAACAAATTTTGTCTTCAGCTTTGGAATAAACTCTCTGAGACAAACTTCTGAAAAACCTGCTTGCTTCATTCCACCACCGACCTTCCTGGTTGAGTGTCCAGAGCACTATTTCACCTTTGGTCACAAAAGAAGGCACTGAGGTTATAGAACTAAAGAGTTTAAAACATGTGGAAAGTCAACTCTAATATCAGAATCCTAATACTTTTTTCCTTTTTAAATTTCTTTTAATTTAATTTTATTTTTTGAGTTGGAGTCTTACTCCATTGCCCAGGTTGGAGGGTAGTGGCATGCTCATGGCCACCCCAGTGTCAACCTGCTGGGCTCCAGTGATCCTTCCACCTCGGCCTTCCAAATAGCCGGAACTACAGGCGTGCATTACCGTGCCCAGTTAATTTTTTATTTATTGTAGAGACAAGGTCTCGCCAAGTTGCCCAGGCTGGTCTCGAACCCGCAGGCTCAGACAGTCCACTCGCCTCAGCCTCTCAAAGTGCTGGGATTACAGGTGAGCCACCGAGCCCGGCTCTTTTTTCTTTTTCTAGACAGAGAGAGGCTCTAGACATCTGGAAACAACAGCAGAAACTATCATTTTTTTACTACCATCAGTGAGTCAAATACTTTGCTGGGCCTTTTATACATATTCTATAGAATCTTAACAATGCTGCAAAGTAGTAATTGCTCTCATTTTATAGATGGAAAACTGAGACTCAGAGAGATCAAAAAAGATGTTCATTATTCCCTTGACAAGCAAGTGGCAATGCTGAGCTTGAACCTAGGCCTCTTGTGCACATTCCCATGGCACCAAGTCAGACCTACACTCATCAGGGCCAAGTAAACCTGGGTAAATCCTAGTTCTGGTGCTCATTGGGCAGCTTGGGTATGTTCCTTAAGTTCTCCCAAGTGTCAATAATTTCCTCACCTGAAAAAAGATGACAATAGCTACGGATCCCTTAGGGTTATGGTCATGATTAAGTAAGAATGTGGGCAAAAGCACGTTCCATTGATAGTTGTGTGACATTATCTGCTGTTTTAACTTCTATTATAGTTGTTTTTCTCACCACTGTTGCATGTGAGAAAATTCCAAATGAAATCAGTGTGGTTCTAAAACCTTGGTGGTAGCAGTAGACCCTGGGGAATAGACCTTTTTTTATTTTGTGACTGATAATCTGTGAAGAGAGATGGTATTTAACAGATTAAAACTTGCCCAGGATTCCTTTCTTCATTAGCCTGCTTTCTCTCTTTTTCTCCTATGTTGATTTGAGATTATAGGCATAGAGTTATATTTACTTAGCAATAATCATCATGGCCCCCAGCAGCAGGATCTGTCAGGGAAGGAAAGGGTAGAGTATCTCAGGAACCTAGCTTTCTGACTAGTCAAAATTCAACATAGTTGCTTCATTCCAGCCTGAGCTTGTGCTGTCCATTGCTTTGGAAGTCTATGTGTATTTCCAAAGGCCAAGAAAACATGAGCAGGGAGCAACGCATAGGCAAGGCTCATGTACAGTGAGGAATATAGGGCTCAAGGTCAGAGTGTCAGCTCAGTCATCTATCAAGTAATGGTCTTCTCTTAAAGCACTTATGGTGATTGAATGAAACTTGTTAAAGCCCTTTACAAATTCAAGGCAGATATGAGAAGAGACCTTCCCCAGGCGACAACAGTACATGCTTCACTATTTCCTATCACTTTGACATCAACTCAAGAGGAGGATTCAAAACACCATGAATTGGGAGTTGGATAGAGTCCCAAGATGTGGAAGAGAATGATATACAGTTATGGCATTCATTTCCATTCTCTCCTTCTCAGGTTAGGTTTCCTGTACCCAAACTTTGGCTGTATTTGATTAGCTTAGCATAATACTTTGCACAAAACATACTTTCTCAGCTGAACGGGGCTTTCACATCCAAGAGCATGGGATGTGAGAAGCTTGTTTTTGAGGCAATCAGTGGGAAAGAGGAGGGAAAGCTGCCACAATGAAAAGGCACGCATTCAGAAGGAGGAGGGAGACAGGAGGGAAAATAAACCTCAAAGGTAGATGAAGATCCACATCTTTCATTTGCCACTTTCACTGGCCTTCTTCCTTGCTGACATAGCTCGACTTTGTAAGCAAGGAGGCTGCATAAGATGTAATGCTTTACCAGAGGCAGGAAGCGAGACTTAAATTAAGCAAGTTATTGACTTAGTTCTCTAATGCATTTGATGTTCCAATCTATCTCTGAGAGACGTTTCAGAAAATACACAGCTTCAGTGCTTGCCTAAAAGCAAGAAGGCCCACATACCTGAAGGCTAGAAAAAAGGCCATAAGAAAAAGCTAGCCTCAGCCTCAGGGAGAAAAGGCAGCAGGTTAAAGATCTAGTAGGTGGAGTGGTCTCGGGAACAATTGCTCTAATAACTTTTATGGCATTATAGCTTCTATGCCGTCTCATCCTATCTTTTCCACTCCTGCTTAGAATCATTTTCCTTAAGTCACTGGCAATCAAACCTTGAAAAGGATGCACCCATGTGCATGACTTCAAGGGCACACAGGAAGGGAGAAGCTGGGAGACACCACCACATTCTGCCAGGCTCAGGGAGAACTACTCCAAGGAACAGAGACAATAATGGCAACTACTGGAGAGAAAATAGAAATCAGACCATGCCTCTGGGGTCTGCAACGAGAAATAAAGACAGGAATGAAGTGTAGGTTTAGATTTCAGAAGGGATCCTGCAGAGCTGAATGAAAAAATGTCAAGGACAGTCTCAAAACACCAGGCTCATGTTTAAGTACCAGTTCCCAAAATGTTTATTGGTGCATGTAAAAAGTGCACTGGTCTAAAAATCACTATTCTAAGCATCTTTTAGATGATAGTACTTTACAGCACAGCCTGGATCCAGTGTTGATGACCTCAAAAGCCCCTAGGTGGAGCTGTTGTCCTTTAGTAAGGACAAGATTATGGCCAACCTTTCCTTTCCAGAGTGCCTACTTAGAAAGCCAATCTCCAAGTTCTGGGGGAACAAAGAAATGAACTAAGTCCAGACTGTGTCTTAAGCAGCTCACAAATGAGTAGGGAAGACAAGCCCATATGTGCTCCTCCAGCCTGCCCTAGAAGGCATCCCAGGGCAGGGACAAGCTTGGCTCTGGAGCTACACTCTCGTAAGGTTTCCATCTGTAAAACTGGGAACAGTACCATCTACCTCAAGATGAAACCACTCACCCGGTGGCCCCTGCATCTCAGGCATCATTAGCATGGTTATTTGACTAGCTGCACACACAGCTGGCTTAATGTGATGCCCATGAGCACCATGGGGGCAGGATGTGGACAGCAGGCAGGGTCCACAGAGCTAATGGCATTGTTGGAGCAAGATTGGAGGAAGGGAAGGTCACCTCTAAGAGAGGATGAGGTTCAGGAGGGCAGATATGAGTCAGGAGGAATGCTGGTCTTCAGGCCAGGAAACTGGTGATCAGAGTAGACTCAGGTGGAGGTTGGACGTGGGAAAGCACCATAAACATAGCAGCACTGTTCTGGTTTCTCCCTGTCTATGTGTAGCCCAGCATTAACCCTCTCAAGACTCTGGTGGCTAAAAGGCTTTTACCTTATGACTAAGGGCTTTGTTTCTTGAGGGAGAGGAAAAGCCTTCTCATCTGCTTAGTCGAAAGGTCACAGGAGACCCACGAGGCCCATTGCCAAGTGCTGGTAATAGGAGGGGCTATAATTCATGGTCCCTACTCTAAAAGAGCACACAGTGATTGTTCCCAGTAGACTAAGGAGGATAGAGAATTCTAGGAGGTGAAATGTGGGTGGGCTGTTAAAGAGTTGAAGTAAAAAAGGTCAAGAAATTCAAGGAAGGTGAAGATGGAGATAGCTATGGAATAGTTAGTGAGCACTGAACAAATCTGTTTGGTGAGAAATTAGTTAAATTAGTGGTTAGTGAGACTGGAGAGAGAGGATCAGAAGAGGTATATGTCAAGCCAAGGGAGAAGGCAGGCAGGAATATATAAAACATGTTCCGAAAAGGTTCATTCCAAAGAAGTGGGCACTGCTTGATACTAATTTCAAGAACTGCCATTTCTGCAGAGTAACCTTTTCAGCTCACTCACTTCGAGAAACTCTATATGTCCCAAGGACTCAGCAAAATGGCAGAGGATTTCAGAAATGAAATACGTATGGCTCCCCACCATGGGCCAGGTCCACCACATCACCTCACCGTTCTCGGAGGAATGTGCAGCAGGCGTCTTTGATGCTCTGCAGCTGCAGGAAACTTGCCCCCATCAGCAACGACTGGACATTTTGTTGGTCAATCGCAAGGTTGCCATTATAGGCAAAGTTGATCAGAGCTTCCAGGGCACTAGAGGAAAGAGGGAAAGTCATAAGTCTTGGCTCAGAGATTCAGGCCCTAACTGAACTGACATTACTACCTGGAGAACAGATGGGTCCTGGCTGTAAAATCCATTTAGCCCATGCTCTTTGATAATCTATCTAAATGGAATACTTATTTCATCACAGACAAAAACTCTTTCTACTAAGCTGTCTTCATTGCCCAAGTAATTTTATTACAGAGAATTCAAAAAAGGGAAATACAACCCACAATGTCACTGCTAAAAATGTCAATGGTGGTCATGTTTCTAGGTTTGTTTTCAATCCCTGTTTGCCTATATGCATGAATTATATGAATATAATCATAAAATACTTATGAAGCTTTCTCCTGTTGCTACACTGTCTTCATGTTTATTGTTTTTCGTGGCTGCTATATGATATTTCAACATGTAAATACGCTTTAATTTTTGTCCTTTATTGGTATGCATAATAACTCTAACCATCTTATTGCCATTGGAATGTTTTTGAATTATTATTTCTTTGGGTTAAATTTCTAGAATAAGATTTCTGACAATGAAATCTAAATTTCATCTATGGGGCTGTATATGCTCTGGTCTGATCTCAACACCCTTCACTCTGATGCTTCCTCACTCTATTCCAACCTTCTGAACATATTTTCTTTTTTTTAATTAAAAAAAATTTTTGGGCCAGGTGTAGTGACTCCCCGCTATAATCCCAGCACTTTGGGAGGCCGAGGTGAGAGGATTGCCTAAGCCCATGGGTTCGAGACCAGCTTGGGCAACTTGACGAGACCTCATCTCTATAGTAAATCAAAAAATTAGCTGGGTGTGGTGGTATACAACTATATTTCCAGTTATTTGGCTCATACCTATAATCCCAGCACTTTGGGAAGCTGAGGCAGAAGGATCACCTGAACACAGAAGGTCAAGGCTGTGGTGGCTGTGAGCATGCCACTGCACTCCAGCCTGGGTGACAGAGTGAGACTCCAACTAAAAAAACAGAAAAAATTTTTTGGTAGAGATGAGGTCTTGCCATGTTGCCAAAGCTGGTCTCAAATTCCTGGTCTCAAGTGATCCTCCTGTCTTAACCTCTAAATGCTGGGATTATAGGTGTGAGCTACTGCACCCGTTCTCTGAACACATTCTCACCTCAGGGCCTTTTCACTGCCTAGTCCTCTGTTTAGAAGGCTCTTTCCCCAGATGGCTCACTCCTTCATGTCAGTTAAGGACTCAACTCAAATGCCACCACCTGTGAGAGGCCCTCCCTGGTCACTTTGAAATAGTACAGACCCCCTCTCCCCCACCCTTCACTAGCCTTTATTCTGCTTTACTTTTCTCACATTGCATTTGTTCCCAGCCATACATGTATTTGTATTTGGTTACTGCCAGAAAGGCGGCACTACTAGAAAGTCGGCACAATGAGGAGAGGTGCTATTTTCTCACTGCTATACCTCAGCGCCTACTGTGCACATCAGAGATGTTCAGTCAGTCTCTATTGAATGAAATGCCTGGACGTGGGATTAGCACGGCTCCTTCAGGCACACACTGCAGAGAAGAGGAGCATACAACTTCCCCTGGAGACCTACTTCTGTGTCTTTCCCTACAAGCAGCTGACCCGAGATTTCTACCTTGCTGTGGGTATACAAATCCTTTCCATGAACTGGGGCAGATCACCGTCAATCATCCAGGGTACCACACAGTCTCCTAACTCATTCTCCCTCATTTTCATCACAATGAAATTAAGATGTTAGGCAACAACTGACTATAGGCTGACAGGATAACCTTGGGCATGGTCTCCTTGGGCTTCAATTTTCTGATCCATGAAATAATCATAGTATCTGTCACATTCTAGACCTGTGTTGTCCAATATAGTAGCCATTAGCCACATGAGGCTATTTAAAATGAAATAAAATTGATTAAAGTCTAATACAATTGAAAATTCAGTTTTTCAGTCCCACCAGTCACATTTCAAGTGCTCAATAGCCATCTGTGGCTAGTAGCTACCATTTTGGACGGTACAGATAGAAATAATATTTCCATCACTGCAGAAAGTTCCAAAGGACACTGTTCTAGACTGATGGGAAGGGAAGTTAACGAAGACACTTATTTGAAGAACTATTTTGCCAGCAGAAATGGCTAGCCCAGAAAAGTACAGAGAAGAATATACCACCACCTGTACCCAGCCCCAGCTAAAAAAAAAAAAATCTTGGAGTCTAGGTCCTATTAAATGTGTTACTCTAATAGCACTAAAACTCCCTTCATTTTAACCCTATCTCTTGGCCACTGGCTGATATTCTAATCTGTGGAGCTATGCTCCTAGATACTATGTCCTGCTGCAGGCCCTCAATGGCACCAAGTATAGGCTGCAACTGCACCTGGAAAGTAGCCTATGAAACCTGATGGTGGGATTGAGTACCTTGGGTCCATTCCTTGCATTACAATCTCATCCTGCTTGCACTCCATCATGTCATTTGTAAACATAGCATGGAAGTATGGGATCGAGGCTGCTAAGACGATCCGGTGAGCGCTGAATTTGTGGTCACCAATCTGTGGACAAAGTAAAATGCAAAGACAGATACTGAGGAATGCAATATAAAAACCCAACCCACCCCACTTCCATGGTTTACTCCACTGCCCACTGCAATGGCACTGAAGGCATGGTTAAAAAGCATAAGCCTGAATGCTTCATGTAGTAGTAGTTTGCACTTCCATGGCAGCCTCTATGCATCCCTCACAACTCCTCTACCCATCCAAATACCTGATTCCTTTAAGAATTCATCCCAATTCCAGTTTTATTAGAAGGCAAATAAAACAGACAAACCTACTGTCTAAGTACGCTGGAGCACCTAACAGTATGTTCCTCTAGAAAAGTAAATATATAGTGACAGGAAGAAATGAGAAGAAACCAGACCAGACTTGAATTAGGGCTGTGTGAGGGGACCAAGGAAAGAGCAGACATCGTGAGTTCAAACACTGGAGGGTCCCTGGGCACCAAGCAGAATGTGGTAGGCAACAAGGAGCCCAGAGTTCCTCCGGGAGAAACAACGCTGGCAGCCACCAGCAGGAATCGCCCCTTCTGTTGACTGGCTGGTGCTCTGTGAGGCCCACAGGGGCAACAGGGCCAACTCTTTTTCCAATTTGTATCAAACACTCACTGACACACCCTTAGCCTGAGGAATTCTATAAAGCGTTTTCCAACAATTGCCAAAAGGCTATTCCCTTCAATAAGCCTTGCCATTTATAGCTCCAAGCTATGCAAACATTTCTACTTAAGAACTTTCCATTCTCCAGGAAGAGCAAAACAGTCTTTTTCTTTTTTCCTTTCCAGAATAGTGAAATGCTAGAGTATCTCACTACCTGATATTCATCTTCTTGTGTCAGGCTTATTCAAGGATTCTAGCTCAGGTTCAAACAGCCAAAGGATCCTTATCAGATTCAAGTGCTATTAGTTCCTCATATAATCCAGGTGTTGCTCTACTACTAATGTCAGGAACATTAAACAGCCACATGCTTTGGAGGTTTTCGTAATTTAAAAAAGAACAGTAATACATGTACATATTTCTTAAAGTTGTTCTACACAGTTTTTAAAGAAAACTGGCAAATCTCTGTTTACCCAATTCCATCCTGAATCTTGCTCCCAGGGGCAACCTCTTTCTTCTGGTACTTATCTCCACCTTTCTAAATAATATGCCTGGCAACATGGTGAGACCTTGTTTCTACAATAAATCTACAAAAAAAAAAATTAGCCAGGCATGGTGGTGCATGCCTGTAGTTCCAGCTACTTGGAAGGCTGAGGCAGAAGGATCGCCTGAGCCCAGCAAGTTGAGGCTGCAGTGGCTGTGAGCAGCAT